>NC_047524.1:33157226-33242693 GCF_902827115.2 Pseudochaenichthys georgianus | reverse complement strand
AGACATGATGAAGACTCAGGCTCATGATGAAGACATGATGAAGACTCAGGCTCATGGTGAAGACATGATGAAGACTCAGGCTCACGGTGAAGACATGATGAAGACTCAGGCTCATGGTGAGGATATGATGAAGACTCAGGATCATGGTGAGGACATGATGAAGACTCAGGATCATGGTGAGGACATGATGAAGACTCAGGCTCATGATGAAGACATGATGAAGACTCAGGCTCATGATGAAGACTCAGGCTCATGGTGAAGACATGATGAAGACTCAGACTCATGGTGAGGACATGATGAAGACTCAGGCTCATGGTGAAGACATGATGAAGACTCGACTCATGGTGAAGACATGATGAGACTCAGGCTCATGGTGAAGGACATGATGAAGACTCAGGCTCATGGTGAAGGACATGATGAAGACTCAGGCTCATGATTGAAGACATGATGAAGACTCAGGCTCATGATGAAGACATGATGAAGACTCAGGCTCATGGTGAAGAATGATGAAGACTCAGACTCATGGTGAGACATGATGAAGACTCAGGCTCATGGTGAAGACATGATGAAGACTCAGACTCATGGTGAAGACATGATGAAGACTCAGGCTCATGGTGAAGACATGATGAAGACTCAGGCTCATGGTGAAGACATGATGAAGACTCAGGCTCATGATGAAGACATGATGAAGACTCAGGCTCATGATGAAGACATGATGAAGACTCAGGCTCATGGTGAAGACATGATGAAGACTCAGGCTCATGGTGAAGACATGATGAAGACTCAGGCTCATGGTGAAGACATGATGAAGACTCATGCTCATGGTGAAGACATGATGAAGACTCTAGCTCATGGTGAGACATGATGAAGACTCAGGATCATGGTGAGGACATGATGAAGACTCAGGCTCATGATGAAGACATGATGAAGACTCTGGCTCATGGTGAAGACATGATGAAGACTCAGGCTCATGATGAAGACATGATGAAGACTCAGGCTCATGGTGAAGACATGATGAAGACTCAGGCTCATGATGAAGACATGATGAAGACTCAGGCCCATGGTGAAGACATGATGAAGACTCAGGCTCATGATGAAGACATGATGAAGACTCAGGCTCATGGTGAAGACATGATGAAGACTCAGCCTCATGATGAAGACATGATGAAGACTCAGGCTCATGATGAAGACATGATGAAGACTCAGGCTCATGATGAAGACATGATGAAGACTCAGCCTCATGATGAAGACATGATGAAGACTCAGGCTCATGATGAAGACATGATGAAGACTCAGGCTCATGGTGAAGACATGATGAAGACTCAGGCTCATGATGAAGACATGATGAAGACTCAGGCTCATGGTGAAGACATGATGAAGACTCAGGCTCATGATGAAGACATGATGAAGACTCAGGCTCATGATGAAGACTCAGGCTCATGGTGAAGACATGATGAAGACTCAGACTCATGGTGAGGACATGATGAAGACTCAGGCTCATGGTGAAGACATGATGAAGACTCAGGATCATGGTGAGGACATGATGAAGACTCAGGCTCATGATGAAGACATGATGAAGACTCAGGCTCATGTTGAAGACATGATGAAGACTCAGGCTCATGGTGAAGACATGATGAAGACTCAGGCTCATGATGAAGACATGATGAAGACTCAGGCTCATGGTGAAGACATGATGAAGACTCAGGCTCATGATGAAGACATGATGAAGACTCAGGCTCATGGTGAAGACATGATGAAGACTCAGGCTCATGATGAAGACATGATGAAGACTCAGGCTCATGGTGAAGACATGATGAAGACTCAGGCTCATGGTGAAGACATGATGAAGACTCAGGCTCATGGTGAGGACATGATGAAGACTCAGGCTCATGATGAAGACATGATGAAGACTCAGGCTCATGTTGAAGACATGATGAAGACTCAGGCTCATGGTGAAGACATGATGAAGACTCAGGCTCATGATGAAGACATGATGAAGACTCAGGCTCATGGTGAAGACATGATGAAGACTCAGGCTCATGATGAAGACATGATGAAGACTCAGGCTCATGGTGAAGACATGATGAAGACTCAGGCTCATGATGAAGACATGATGAAGACTCAGGCTCATGGTGAAGACATGATGAAGACTCAGGCTCATGGTGAAGACATGATGAAGACTCAGGCTCATGGTGAGGACATGATGAAGACTCAGGCTCATGATGAAGACATGATGAAGACTCAGGCTCATGATGAAGACATGATGAAGACTCAGGCTCATGGTGAAGACATGATGAAGACTCAGGCTCATGATGAAGACATGATGAAGACTCAGGCTCATGGTGAAGACATGATGAAGACTCAGCCTCATGATGAAGACATGATGAAGACTCAGGCTCATGGTGAAGACATGATGAAGACTCAGGCTCAGCCAAATCTTTTTTCTTGTTTTGTATCTATATCTACGCCGGGATCCGGAGTCGAGGCTGATCCTCTTGCTGTGGTCCTGTGTCTTGGATCCTCTATCCTGAGTTCTGGATCAAGTCGTGGACTTCGGGTCGTGGCTAAACCTGTCTCTGCGGTCCTGCCTTGGGTCTCGTCATGCTGCTTCCCTGATGGCTTCCACAGGATTGTTCTTGACATCTTCGTGGATTCATCTTCTTATTACAGACACATGCATTTCCTAACATTTGGACTACCTATGTTGCAAATGTATTCTCTTGGATTTACACACGGCATCTATTGCACGTCTGTCCGTCCTGGGAGAGGGATCCCTCCTCTGTTGCTCTCCCTGAGGTTTCTCCCATGTTCCCTTTAAACTGTGGGTTTTCTCCGGAAGTTTTTCCTTGTACGATGTGAGGGTCTACGGACAGAGGGTCTGAGGACAGAGGGTCTAAGGACAGAGGGTGTCATATTGTCATACTGATATTCTGTACAAACTGTGCTGTTGTATTTGCTGTAAAGTGTCCTTACTGTAAGGTAATTATTATATGTACAGCACTTTGGCTCGACCAAACATCGTTTTAAAAATGTGCTATATAAATAAAACTTAATTTGATTTAATGATGAAGAATCAGACTCATTAGGCTGATGGTGAGGACATGATGACCCCTGGCTGCCCAAACAGTCCAGAAGCTATCGATTGAAACGCTGTTGTCAGATATATCCTGGTGCAGCACATTCATTTGTACTCAGATATTCAGTCTGACTCCAAGATAACAACGTTTGATCGTCCATTTTGTTAGCCAGTGATCTTCCGTTGGCGACAATGGGAGGGGGAGACATCTAATCTCCTATCATGGGATATTCTTAATTAACCAAAGTAGTATTGCATTAATCTGGTGTATTTTGAGAGCTAAATTAAGAAGCTAGATCAATGGAGAACGATGTGCTCTAATAAACAATTTAACCATAAACGCATTCTTGTAACGATATGATTATCTAGAAATAGTAAATAGTGAAGATGAAATGTACAGTACAGTTCTCCAACCAGTACGGTATTCTGTGGTCCGTGTTGTAGTGTAATCTTATCCCTGGATGATGTCAAAGAACACGACTATGTGCTTCTCTGCTTCCACAGGTGTGGGGTGGTAATTGGAGGGAGGGGGTTGGAATGATGGGCCATAAAGATGAAAGCAGCCTCTGGAGTGAGCAGGTTCCTCAGGGGCCACAGAGGCAGCCTCTGGAGTGAGCAGGTTCCTCAGGGGCCACTAAGGCAGCCTCTGGAGTGAGCAGGTTCCTCAGGGGCCACAGAGGCAGCCTCTGGAGTGAGCAGGTTCCTCAGGGGCCACAGAGGCAGCCTCTGGAGTGAGCAGATTCCTCAGGGGCCACAGAGGCAGCCTCTGGAGTGAGCAGGTTCCTCAGGGGCCACAGAGGCAGCCTCTGGAGTGAGCAGGTTCCTCAGGGGCCACAGAGGCAGCCTCTGGAGTGAGCAGATTCCTCAGGGGCCACAGAGGCAGCCTCTGGAGTGAGCATGTTCCTGAGGGGCCACAGAGGCAGCCTCTGGAGTGAGCAGTTTCCTGAGGGGCCACAGAGGCAGCCTCTGGAGTGAGCAGGTTCCTCAGGGGCCACAGAGGCAGCCTCTGGAGTGAGCAGGTTCCTCAGGGGCCACAGAGGCAGCCTCTGGAGTGAGCAGGTTCCTCAGGGGCCACAGAGGCAGCCTCTGGAATGAGCAGGTTCCTGAGGGGCCACAGAGGCAGCCTCTGGAGTGAGCAGGTTCCTCAGGGGCCACAGAGGCAGCCTCTGGAGTGAGCAGGTTCCTCAGGGGCCACAGAGGCAGCCTCTCAAAGGTTCTCATGACGTCAATGAGAAGACATGCATTATTTACAGTAAATGACTTTCAACTCTGAATACATTGAACACCTTTAACTTCCTGCTGCACTGACTGCATGTATCACCAGATGGTTCCGGAGCATGGTGGAACTGACTAGAGAACATTGGCTGTGGTAGAGTCGGCATTGAACAGACACCATCAGAAATATGGTGTCTTTCTCTACCTAGCTGCCTCTGAGTCATGTGACAGTTTGGAGGCGTTAATGGCGTCCTTCGACAGGAGTCATGTGATCACAGCCTCCTCAGGAGACTGCACCCAGCCTCAGACAAGGTGAGGGTCTTCATTGAGAGGAAGGCTAACAGGAAGTAGTCACTGCCTGCAGGGCTCTCAGCCAATAAGGAGCAAGATGACACACGACAGGGAAGGTTATATTGAACTGAATCAGGCATTCTGTACATGTGGAGTTGTGGGTAGTGTCACAATGTTTTCTTTCTTCTTCAGACACTTCCTGTTGAAGATGTGATCGATAGTTACCATCTGCAGCTCCTCTCTCAGCTCATTCTTTTGAACATAGTTTTGATCCAGAACATTCTCTTCTCTGGTCAACAGACATTAGCCTTAGGAAGAGACCGCTAACATAGAGGGGCATTTAGCAACCAGGATGTGTGAACTGTTTAGTAGTGTGTTCATCACAACTACTTTATATGACAGATCATGTGTTTTTAGCTTCTGTAACAAATAATAATAAATGAAGTGTTTAGTGAGTACACATATCTTTATAAACTCAATGACAGCACCGTGGTATTCATCCAATCCACTATCATTTGGCCAAATTCAAGCTGAATAAAAAAAAAAGTTGTTCATTGAGGTGCCAATGAGATTCTGTAGTTAAAAGAGCTCCAGCAGAAAGCAGGATGGAAATATGACATTTAGCGTTGGATGTATCCTTGTGAGAAGGTCAGTCCCTCGTGTTTCCAGAGGCAGCTCGAGGACATTCAAGTGACATGCTTCAAGTACAGGACATTAGGATTCATTGTATTTACATTGTGTTTTGTCACATTTAGTTTGAGTTTTTATTGAATACACTTGTTCCACATTATAATGTGATTAGATTGTGATATTTCAATGTATTATTTCTGTTTGCATTATGACTTTCCAGATGTTTTGTTATGTTATTATTGCAAATGTTCCATTCCTGGCGAGACCAAAGGAGCAAACCACAAACCTTAAAGTTGTTTAAGATTGTTTCCCCAGAATGGATTAAGGTGACTTGTGTGAAACTATATATGTATGTGATTGAATGAGGTTTTCTCCCCCTTGGTAATGAGATGTTGTGCTGGTTTGATAGTTCACAGCTAATATGCTAAGCTATAGGAGATTACATCATTTCCTTATTCAAAAACTACACATAACCATTTTGACCCACATTAAGATATTAGTTCGTCCTGCCGCACACACTTCCTAATCCACCTCTCGTTAACGCACACACTTCCTAATCCACCTCTCGTTAACGCACACACTTCCTAATCCACCTCTCGTTAACGCACACACACAGTAATGTAATGGCAAACAGGTTTACAGTGATGATGCTTATACGTTTTATTTAGCAAGAATGATTCCACATATAAAAACACACCTTTATGACTTCTAAAGTGTAAATGTAATCTCCAGAAGAAAGAAGTTAACCTCAGGTTAAAACCAATTTACATCACGGTCACATGACTTCACGTCACCACCGCGAAGCTAAAGGCGGGTAATGTTGGGGGTGATGACGTTTAGTAGTCATTCAGACCCGTTACTATGACGCATGGAAGCTGATTGTGTTAACCACAGACCGTTTTTCAAGTATTTTACCAACAAATCATAAAACATTCACTTTAAGACGAGGTAATCAAAAGAGTTAAAAAAACGCAATAGTCACGATTCTCTGTGACCAATCAGTGGGCTAGAACCTTGGTTGAGGTGCTGCTAAAAGCAGAACCACAGTTACTATACCAAACTTTTGCTAATGCAAAACCAAACATGTGCGAATCACCCTCCTTACCATCTGTAGTGAGACTTCCTGAATACCCCCCCCACACACACACACACACACACACACACACACACACACACACACACACACACACACACACACACACACACACACACACACACACACACACACACACACACACACACACACACACACACACACACACACACACACACACACACACACACACACACACACACACACACACGTAGTCTCAGTACTGACACTACGTGCAGTGAGAGGAAGTGAACACTTGAGTTCACACACACAAAGCTGATTGGTAGTCATCTGAATTGGGAACATGATGACAGGGTGTATAAAGATGGCAGCATGGGTACGACTAACTGGGAAATCAGCAATAATACAAATTGTGTGAGAGTTCGGTGTACTCCCCTGTCATACTTCCATTTTGTGATTGTATTACTTTATTTGCAAGAAATGCAAAACACATTGTAACAGGATACAGTTTGACATGTTGTTCGTCCCTGGTCAGACTTCTCTACTACAGAAAACAGTGTGTCATCATTGTCAAAAGTACATCGGATACATGAACTGCTTACCGTAATCAATTCTGTTTGTACGGTGGCCCTGAAGTGCAAGACACCACAGCATTTCAGAAAACGCCACAGTATTTCACAAAACACCACAGCATTACATTGGACGGAAATGGTATTCCTTTAGGGAGATCACTTCTTGTTTGTGATTGGACAGAGCCAGCCAGAGAAGCACTACTGTGATTGGTTGTTTTTGCTGCCAGTCAAGAAATGACGCTTCGCGATTGGTCAACGCCTGACAGCACAATATGTCCCACAACACACTCTCACTCCCTAAGCGTCCAATAGCGACGTTTGGTCAGTGTCCGTGGCGTCCAATTGTGACGCTCCTAGGCTCCTTCAGTGTCATAAAGGGACGCAAATAGCTTTCAACTGATTGCAATGTATTCCCATCTGCGTCGGGATTTGACGCTCATGGAAGCACGGCATTCGTTTATGTCGGCTGCCCTTAAAGGCAATGTGAGCGGCCATTCTCATTGGATAACGGAGAATTGTACACCCGGAAGTAAGTATTCCCCTTACTGTCGATTGATTTTACAGTGATATCTGCACTACTCATCGACTAAAAAACACCAGATTATCCTTGTTAATTACACAACATTGATTGGTTTAAATTGTGTGCAATGCTTTTGTATTTTTCCCCTTCGATTCGGAGAAACAAATATTTTTTCGGAGTAAAGGATGGCAGAAGACACTACACTACCCAGAATCCCCAGCTATCGTTTGGACTACACCATGTGCTCTGTTTGACAAACCCCGTTTTTTTCACCATTCATTCCGATGGCTGGCGTCTATGTTGTTGTGACTCGACAGATATGTTAGGTTTAGTTATGTTTTTATTTTGAAAGTAATCTTTCCTGTCATTTCAGATCCCACAGTTCCTGTCTTTGTGTGTTTCCCGCCAGTGAGATTGCTTGGCCCTGCCCTGATTGTTTTCACCTGTGCCCATCCCCCTCACCTATATATAGCCCTGGTGTTTCTTTGTTCCTTTGTCAGTTCGTTATGTTTCATGTTGTGAGCACCCAGGCCTTTTGACTCCTGATACCTACCTTGGGATTTAGACCTTTTGTCTAGTGAGTTTTTGTGTTGCTGTACAACTTTGTTTTGGCTTTTTATCTACTTTCTATTTTTTGTGAAAGTACGATTTAATTTGTGATTAAAGAACATTCTATTTTTGGACATCTGTCTCCGAATCCTGCTTTTGGGTCCTGCGTCCTGTATCTCGGTTCATAACAGTACGAACTGACCAAAATATGGACCCAGCAGATTCAGAGACAGTGAAGATAGCTCTGCGAGCTCAAGGAACAAGACTACACCAGCATGAGGAGCAGCTGGGCGCCATCAACCTGGGGGTGAGGGAACTGACCGGCCGTCAGGAAAACTTTCAAGCCTCAGTCAATACTCAGGTGAATCACCTTGCCGAACAGCTGCACCGTGTCCTCGCTCACCTGGAAGCTGGTTCATCCCCTCAGCACCCTGCTGTTGCTCACACACCTATTGTTCCAGCTGACCATGTGCCACTCCATGCTCCACCGCCTCGTCTGGCATCTCCAGAGCGATTCTCCGGAGATTCCGGTGACTGCCGCCCTTTCATTGTTCATTGTGATCTCCATTATAAATATAACCCTGCTGCATTCCCCACTGATCACTCCAAAGTGGCCTTCATGGTGAGCCACTTAACGGGGAGAGCAGCGGCCTGGGCTACGTCCGAATGGGCGAGAGATTCATCTACCTGTAATTCTCTGGATGTATTTACAGACACTCTCACCAAGGTGTTTAATCGCACAGCTCCTGGAAGGGAGGCAGCCAGAGCACTGATGCAGATTAAGCAGAGTCAGCGCAGAGTATCGGACTATGCCATTGAGTTCAGGACCCTTGCAGCAGATAGTGGCTGGAATTCTGCAGCACTGCTCGACGCCTTTTTGTCTGGTCTTTCGGATTCCATTAAAGACCAGTTAATACCTTTGGACCTCCCAGAAGACTTGGATTCTGTCATTGCACTGGCAGTTCGAATAGACAACAGACTGGCCGAAAGACAAAAAGAAAGGTTCAAGAGTGTGGCACGTCTGCCTCGACACCAAGGGGACACACCAAGCCATCGTCCCGCCTGGAGACCTCCTACCGATACTCCTCCTGAGAGAAGAGTGCTCCCTAGTGTTTCAGAGGAGCCCATGCAGTTGGGTCGGGCTAAGTTGACTCCGGAGGAACGTCTTCGGCGCATTCAGGAGGGCAGGTGTTTTTACTGTGGGGAGCAGGGGCACCTCCTGGCTTCATGTACAGCAAAAGATCGGGCTCATCAGGGACGAGGAGGACCCTGGTGAGCCGACTGTCATCTGGATTCCCTCCTCGTACCTTGACACAGGTACAAGTAAAAATAGACAGACATGTTTTAACTCAGGGGGTTCTCATAGACTCTGGTGCGGATGAAAGTTTAATGGATTGGGGGTTGGCCTAGAAGTGGAACTGTGGGGTAATTCCTTTGACGCAACCGTTAAAGGCCTCTGCTCTGGATGGTCGGTTATTGTTTACCGTTACCCACTGTACTATGCCCATTGAAGTAACCGTAAATGCAACACATACTGAACACATGACTTTCCATTTATTTGACTCTGCTCAGCATCCACTTATTCTTGGTTACCCATGGTTAGTCAAGCACAACCCACACATAGACTGGAGATCTGGGAGAGTTAAGGGATGGGGAGAGGACTGCAAGCATTTCTGTTTGAGAGACAATAAGACTGGTGACAACACTCCCCATGCTAGAAGGATTGCATGTACAGAAATGACTGAGGCTATCCAAGTACAGGAGCAAGATTTCCCTGACAAGTCCAAGGTGCCCAGATGCTATTGGGACCTAAAGGAGGTTTTTAGTAAAGCCCGAGCCACTGCCCTGCCACCACATGGGCCTAATGACTGTGCAATAAACTTGGTACCTGGCTCCCCAATTCCCAAGGGTCGCCTCTACTCTCTTTCCGGACCCGAAAGGGAGGCCATGAACAATTATATTGAGACCTCCTTGCAGGCCGGACTCATTCGCCCTTCCTCGTCACCGGCGGGAGCGGGCTTCTTTTTCGTAGACAAAAAAGATGGATCACTCCGGCCCTGTATAGACTACAGCCCTCTGAACGCAATCACCATCAAAAACAGGTACCCTCTCCCACTCATCTCCTCCGCCTTTGAACTTTTGCAAGACGCCAACATTTTCACCAAACTGGATTTAAGGAATGCTTATCATTTGGTGAGAATCAGGGAGGGGGACGAATGGAAGACTGGATTTAACACACCTAGTGGACACTATGAGTACCTAGTGATGCCTTTTGGCTTGACAAACGCACCGGCAGTATTTCAGGCCCTCATAAATGAGGTGTTGGGGGACTTCCTGAATAAGTTTGTGTTTGTATATCTTGATGACATTTTGATTTTTTCTCCTGACAACATAACCCACCAGCAGCATGTCCGTCAAGTCCTCGACCGCCTGCTACAGAACCAACTTTATGTTAAAGCAGAGAAGTGCGAGTTCCATGTCCAAACCACATCGTTCCTGGGTTTCATCATTGCCCCCAGGTCAACTAAAGATGGACCCTGCCAAGGTCAGTGCAGTGGCCAGTTCCTGTCAACAGGAAAAAATCTACAGCAGTTTCTGGGGTTTGCAAATTTTTATAGACGTTTCATCAGAAATGTCAGTTCTATTGCTTCCCCGCTACATGTACTTACCTCTCCTCATGTCCCGTTTGAATGGAACTCCAAAGCTGCTAATGCTTTTCAAGCTCTAAAGGAGATGTTCACCTCTGCTCCTATCCTCACCATCCCAGATCCACTTCGACAGTTCGTGGTAGAGGTGGATGCCTCTAACCTCGGTGTGGGGGCAGTTCTCTCTCAGCGGGCTGCAAAGGATAATAAGCTCCATCCCTGTGCTTTTCTCTCCCGTAAGTTGTCCTCAGCGGAAAGGAACTACGACGTGGGCAATCGTGAACTACTGGCAGTGAAACAAGCCTTGGAGGAGTGGAGACATTGGCTAGAGGGGGCCGCTCAGCCGTTCCTGGTATGGACAGACCATAAGAACCTCGAATACATGAAAAAGGCTAAGAGACTGAATTCACGCCAGGCTAGATGGACACTTTTTTTCCAGTCGTTTTGATTTTACCTTGTCATTTAGACCTGGCTCCCAGAACACCAAGCCAGATGCCTTGTCCCGTCTGTTTGACCCTGAGCCGGCTGCCAAGGAACCAGAACCCATCCTACCACTGAACCGTGTGGTAGGAGCGGTAACTTGGCAGATAGAAAAAGAGGTGCAGCAAGCAAATGTTGAGAGTCCAGCACCTAGTGAGTGTCCGCCTAATAGGCTGTTTGTTACAGTGCCCTTACGCTCCAAGATCATTCACTGGGCTCACACGTCTTGCTCACTTGTCATCCTGGGATTAGAGGAACCATGTTCGCACTTAAGCAGCGTTTCTGGTGGCCGTCCATGGCTAAAGATGTTGGTGAATATGTGAATGCCTGTCCTGTTTGTGCTTGCAGCAAAACCTCTTCCATGCCTCGGGCTGGGTTGCTGCAGCCGTTGCCCATTCCCCAACGGCCCTGGTCTGACATATCCATGGACTTTGTTACTGGACTCCCGGTGTCTCAAGGCAATACCACTGTACTAACAGTGGTAGATCGTTTTTCGAAAATGACTCATTTTATTCCATTGACCAAGCTACCCTCGGCCAAGGAAACGGCGGAAATTATGATGGTCAATGTGTTCCGGATACATGGATTTCCCAGGGATATTGTGTCAGACCGGGGCCCACAGTTTGTTTCCAAGTTCTGGAAGGAGTTCTGCAGTCTCATTGGAGCCACCGCTAGCCTCTCCTCTGGGTATCACCCCCAGTCCAACGGACAAACGGAGAGATTAAATCAAGTGTTGGAGACATGTCTGAGGTGCTTGGTGGCTCAGAATCCCTCATCATGGAGCAAGCATCTAACCTGGGTGGAATACGCCCACAATTCTCTTCCTACCTCTGCCACTGGTCTGACTCCCTTCCAGTGCGTCTTTGGCTACCAACCACCCGTGTTTGCTGAGACTGAAAAGGAGGTCTTGGTCCCGTCTGCACATGCCCTGGTCAGACGTTGCCATCGCATCTGGGCGGCTGCCCGTCGAACCCTTCTAAGGAGTTCTTCTTCAATGAAAAGGGGGGCTGACCGACACCGCCGGCCAGCTCCAGTGTACCAGCCTGGGCAGAAGGTGTGGTTGTCCACGAAAGATCTACCCCTCCATGTCGCTTCAAGAAAATTAGCCCCCAGGTTTGTTGGTCCCTTTCCAATAACGAAGATCGTGAACCCTGTGTCTGTGCGCCTGCGACTCCCCAGATCCCTGCGGGTCCACCCTACATTCCACGTTGGGAAGATCAAGCCTGCCAAGGAAAGCAGTTTGGTGCCCGCAACTAAACCTCCACCACCCCCCAGAATGGTTGATGGTGGCCTTGTTTATACAGTAAAGAAACTGCTGGCAGTCCGGAGAAGGGGACGTGGCAGGCAGTTCCTCGTTGACTGGAAAGGTTATGGAGCAGAGAATAGGATGTGGATCCCGTCTCGCTACGTTGTGGATCAGGAGTTGATCAGGGATTTCGACAGGCAACATCCTAACCTGCCTGGGCCGTCAGGAGACGTCCCTAGAGGGGGGGGTAATGTTGTGACTCGACAGATATGTTAGGTTTAGTTATGTTTTTATTTTGAAAGTAATCTTTCCTGTCATTTCAGATCCCACAGTTCCTGTCTTTGTGTGTTTCCCGCCCGTGAGATTGCTTGGCCCTGCCCTGATTGTTTTCACCTGTGCCCATCCCCCTCACCTATATATAGCCCTGGTGTTTCTTTGTTCCTTTGTCAGTTCGTTATGTTTCATGTCGTGAGCACCCAGGCCTTTTGACTCCTGATACCTACCTTGGGATTTAGACCTTTTGTCAAGTGAGTTTTTGTGTTGCTGTACAACTTTGTTTTGGCTTTTTATCTACTTTCTATTTTTTGTGAAAGTACGATTTAATTTGTGATTAAAGAACATTCTATTTTTGGACATCTGTCTCCGAATCCTGCTTTTGGGTCCTGCGTCCTGTATCTCGGTTCATAACATATGTCACATGATCTTCAAATTTCTCCCTGCAGAAAAAGAAAACATGGCCGAACTTCGTTTTATTCTAGGTGGAAAATGCCTATTTTAAAGTTAGTTTGGCCATTAAAATGCGTTTTGATGTCATTTGATGCGAGAAATATGAGTTGTTATTTCAGATTATGTGTGCAGTGGATGTACATGATCTTTAGTTTGCTAGTTATTACGAAGATTACTTCAGGAAATCGCGACGTTTTCATTGTTACCAAGGTGGTTGCTAGGGACGCTGCTATCGATATTATTTCTGTTATGTTGTGTAACTGTTTAATGGTGTTATCTTTATTGCTACCCCGTCAATGTATAGTGTTGGTCCACAGCGCAAACATATTAGTTTAACAAAATCCGCATCTAAAGATAGCCTACGTTATTTCCCCCCTGTGCAATTCCAGTCTCACAACTCAGAGCACATCGTCATTAACAAATACCGGAAACAGACCGAAAACATTTAAAAAAAATAATAATAACACTTTATTCCGAGTGTGCTTGCTTTTCTCTTTGAAAGTCATCACATACCGGCATTGTAATACACGGTTCGGCTGCATTACATATTACATATCTGCCGTAGTTCTGTATTTATAGAGCCCTGATGAGAAGACAAACATGAGGAACTGAAAACGTGACGTGGATCATAAATATATCAGCCATTAAACAACATCTTACATTTCTTTTCACACAATACGTCTCCTTGCAGTATCAACACTAATTCGGCTCACTTTTATATTTGATCCAATTAGAAGATAGGCTGTATTTACACCATAAAAGTGCACAGCTGATATAAAGGGACACCTGGTGGTTAAAGCATGTTATTGAATTTCATTATTTTTATTATTAGATATTAATACGATCCCTATAAAGTATATTCATTACTCGTTATTCTCTACTAATAGTTAATTAAAGACTGTATGTAATGACTATTTTGCACATCCCTTTCAAGATTTCAAGATTTTCTAAGGTTTATTGACATATCATATAGGCCTACACAACTGTGGTGTAGTTCTGCACTGAATGGAAAACTTGGGTCGCAGTTTCCTCAACAGTGCATTACAAGACATCTATCAATATTTGTGCATACCTCCAGCAATGTTAACTATGTTGAAGCACTTATTTTAACTGATATTATACATTATACTCTTATAAGATGTATGTAGATATTTCATCTCCGGCCTTGTCAGGTATTGAACAATCAATAAATAAAGAACACAGAATTGTTGAATATAAAACACAGAATTTGTGTGATTATACTAAATGATTTACAAATAAACACCACTGCATATTTAACTGTTACACATGCTGATGTAACGCATCATAATGGGCACAAGCAATTTTCACCCATTTATTAATTATATGTTTTAAATGTGAGTGTTTCCTGTCCCCTAAACCTCCAGGGATGTACACAGTTTAATACTGTCAACTTCTTATTATGGGAAATACGAAAACGTCTTTTAAAACTACAACTCCCAGTAGAGACGTGCCATAGATAGAGAACATGTTGCGAAACACAATAGCCAGCATGTGTAGTTCTGGGGACGGGGGGGGGGGGGGGGACGCGGTGGACCCCTTCAAATCCAGTTTTGGACAGTCTGCCGTGGTTCCATCCCATTTCAAGTGCTGTTCGAGAATCGGCTTAACCCTCGGAGCACACTCTCCAATCACAGAGCTTGAGGACTATCACGGGGTTTGTCAAACAGAGCACATGGCGTAGTCCAAACGATAGCTGGGGATTCTGGGTAGTGTAGTGTCTTCTGCCATCCTTTACTCCTGGGAATGGACGCTCACATTACCTTTAAGGGCAGCCGACACAAACGAATGCCGTGCTTCCATGAGCGTCAAATCCCGACGCAGATGGGAATACATTGCAATCAGTTGAAAGCTATTTGCGTCCCTTTATGACGCTGAAGGAGCCTAGGAGCGTCACAACTGCACGCCACGGGACCCTGACCAAACGTCGCTATTGGACGCTTAGGGAGTGAGAGTGTGTTGTGTCCCAACCGGTCCCAGTCCCAACACATCAGACGTTAGCACAAACTCAGAGCTCGCAGCTCCTCATATCTGTTCAGAAACTGGACAAAAGTTAAACATGTACAAACCACAGACTGTCTATGTCATGGCGAATACAGTCGCTGCTTTATTTATGTCTGTATGACGTTGTTGTGAGTGTGGACGGAGCAGCTACAGGTTAGTTTAGGCTGATGGATCCGATTCCATTCAGAAAACACGCATTTTAAAAGCTTTTCGCCTGCCGTCTGTCTGCAGACTTGTCAAAGCATTAATTCATGGTTTTTATTAACCGCTATCAGTATGTAGTTACTTCGGCATCACTTTGAAACGTGTATTACAATTAAATCACGGTCAAATATGTTCATTTTGTTGTAGTTGGTATCTCCCATAGGATTTACATGGAGATACGCCCCGCCCCCTCTCCAGCGCGTCTTGTTTGAATGACAGGAGCAAACACAGCTGACAGCCGCGTGAAACTCGAGCGATTAGAGCGATGCGAATATTGGGTGGTCTACCAAAGTATTTACATGGAGATAAGCCCCTTAAAAACCATGAGTTAATAAAGCATTAATTCTGTGTTTACTCCTGTCATTCAAACAAGACGCTGGAGAGGGGGCGGGGCGTATCTCCATGTAAATCGGAATCGGATCCATTAGGCTAAACTAACCTGTAGCTGCTCCGTCCACACTCACAACAACGTCATACAGACATAAATAAAGCAGCGACTGTATTCACCATGACATACGTAGACAGTCTGTGTTTTGTACAGGTTTAACTTTTGTCCAGTTTCTGAACAGATATGAGGAGCTGTGAGCTCTGAGTGTGTGCTAACAGCTAACGGCTGATGTGTTGGGCTAATCACGAAGCGTCATTTCTTGACTGCCAGCAAAAACAACCAATCACAGCAGTGCTTCTCTGGCTGGCTCTGTCCAATCACAAACAAGAAGTGTTCTCCGTAAGGAATACCCTTTCCGTCCAATGTGAAATGCTGTGGTGTTTTGTGAAATGTTGTTGTGTTTTGTGAAAGGCTGTGTTGTCTTGCACTTCAGGGCCACCGTATATATAATCATATAAAAGTTAAAATATGAATATCATCTCAAATGTGTTGGTGTCAGTTTTGTGCAGTTTCCATTTCCTGACCCTGCTCATTGTATTGATTGTTTTTGTGACATATGGAAAAAGTACAGCTGGGGCGAGGTTATCCAACCACTTAATCAATTTGATAAAAGAAACCTGATAGAAGAAGCGAAGAGGAAGAAGAATTGTATAAAGCTTAAAAGTGAAGATCAGAAATGTAGTGATGACATCATAAATGATAGCCCTGTGTCTGGCTGAACTGAATGATGGATTTCATACAGGTGCTGATATACAGTATGTACGCATACTGATACCACTAACTCTGTATTTAAGAGTCCTCTGCAGAAGCACAGTGTGTGTTTCCTGAAAACCTTCACACACATGTCAGAGCAACTCTCTGTGACCCGCTAATTCTGAAAGATTTGAATCACTCTGCATGAAAAGAGAGTTCATAATCCTCAAATGCTGTTCTCTGAATCAGACCACAGAAAGATGGAGAATAATATGATTTTTTTTAAATCATATTAGCGGAAACTACTATTACTATTATTATTTGCACAGGAAAATGACATTTTTTACTGATGTCATCAGGTCACTTCTCAAAGACAAAATATAAAAACATCCTTTGACCCTCATTGACTTTGTGATCTGGTTATCAAAGTGATCAGAGTCAGAAAACAAACAGGATTTTTGAAGTAAATGTTCGTGCTGCAGATTGATGAGGACTGGAAGCTTGTATCTGGCAGAGAGCGATCTCCAGATTGCAGCACAGATCGGTAGGCCGGCTGGGGGAGGTGAGAGAAGCGGAGGAGGCTGCACACACACGCTTCGTGAAGATTGCACTTACCCAGCATGAAGTATAGGCTAAGTGTCCATTAGAATATAGCATATTATTTTGGTGGTCCTCACATCATCGGTTGTTTCTCAATAGTTGGTGCTCACTAGTACAGGAAAACGAACATACACACAGATAAGAAACACAAAATGTGATGCATGATATCACATATCCGCTGGATGTGTGTGAATGTACAATGTGTTCTCTTTGACTCATTCCGTATAAAGACTAAAGCAGAAATGTAATTCTCTAAACAGTGTCTGCACCACCTGCATCCATCAACCTCTCCTCTGAGGACACTGGGTCCACACAGACAGGAAGCTGTTGGAAAAGTGAGCAATGATTCCAAAGGTGTGTTCTTCTCTCATCCTGTGTGATCATAATCATCATTTTAAAGTCACAAGACATAGCCCAGAATATTCAAACTGCACTTTTATTTCAACAGAATACAAAAACATTGGTGAATACAAGCTCTTTGAATAACATGACGCGTTTCATCTCAAAGATGAATAAAATAGAATTCTTTGAATACAAAAGCTCTAACACTACTTGTATATTTCCATAATAAATACCTCTATCTGAGCCGGCATTAAGAATGTTTGCATATTAAGTGTTCTCACACTATTCTCCTGTATGCTTGCCACACACTCCGATTCAAGTCAATTCAAGTTGCATAACGTGTTCAAATACACAAAAGGCTTTTAAGCGAGACATGCATAGATGCGGGGGGATACAATAGAATATGATGCCGCATTAAACCTTCTATTAAACTTGCTAATATCGTTTATAGTACAAAGCTACATAGAAAATACAAATGTAATATGGAACGGCTGATTAACTTAAAGCTTCAAGGTAACTGAATATTTAATAATATGTGGTGCTGGATGTGGCATATTCACATACCCTTTACCCGTGAAGTGGTTTGTTAGAATGACGGCCCCCTCCTCTTACAGAGTGGGCCTGAACAGCAGACAGAAAACATGCTTTCCAGCTACGTGCAAATGTAAGAACTGTTTGAAATACCATGTGAACACACATTTAGAAAACTATGAACAATACCAACCCTGGGGAAAAGAAGATCAAATATATCTGTACTGTTGTACTTGTGCTAATAACTGTAATCATTTCTTTGTAATGTACCCACATGAATATAAGTTAAAGATGTAGTCTACCCTGAGCTAGCAGGTAGATATATATAAAGTAACCATAGGATTAACAGTGTCACCGTTACCCTCTGCAAACATCTTTTAACGTGATGCTGAAATTCACTTTTTACCGTGTGATGAGAACTGATCTAGAAATATTCCTTGTTCTCTTCTTGGTGGCTAACATGAACTGAGCGAGGTCATGACTCAAGTCTTCTTCAGGACTGTCAGATGTAAAACATCCCAACAGAATCATTCAGAGTTGAGAAAGCATCTGTAATCATTTCAATTGATAAAATGCAAGTTTCTGACAGCTCTAGTGTGAGCATGTCTGTTGCATAACCTACCGCTGGATTTCAAGGATATCCAATAAAAGGGAAACTTATTTCCCTGATAATGTAAACACAGCATGAACCAGTATTTGTGTGTGATGCGTTCAGGGACCTCTGTGTTGAGTGTTTTGGTGGAGCAGAAGGAAATCAAGGATTAACAGGGTAGAAGATGATGTTTCCTCGTCCACGATTCCAGATATAATGTAAAAACAACAACAGAGACTTAAGAAGAATAGATACACCCGATTTGGTCACTGTTGCCATGGCAGCATGATAATTCAATAACACCCACAAGCCCGACAAAACAGGGAATGTGTGTGTGGAGGTGGTGGGTGTATTCTTAGAGCTGTGTGTGGAGTGTAAAGAGAGGAGAAAAACAGTTCCAAGTTATTTCATGTCTGCACATAAAAAGATGATTGCCAAGCGTTATAGTTCTGCTGGCACCCGGAGCGCAGCCAGAGCATGTCAGGCAGGTTGTTTTCACCATGTTCGAGCCAAAGGAGCCGCTTCAGAAAATAAGAAAAGTACTGCCCTCAGGAGTTTCTGGTAAAAGAAGCTTAAAATAAATACCAACGAAGAAGAGCTACGACCCTACTGACATGAACGTAGACCTAAAGCATATAGATCAGGGCCACCTCATTTCCCCTGCATGTATGTGAGCAGCTGACATGACATCATAGCTGACGGGATTAAAACAGAGATAACAATATTTGGCTAAACTCAAAAGATGCCATACTATCATTATGATTCTTCATGTGTACAACTGGGACTGAAGTGAGTCCAACACTGTGATCAAGATACACCACTGTTCCACTATTTCAAAACAACTGAAGGATCTGAATCTGAATAAGAATGATCTTTATTCTGATTGTGCCATGTGTATGTGTCCATTCACGTGGACTGTGCTGCCTTCCTAAAGCCGGACAGACTCTCTGTGGCGTCACCCGCAGGTGTCTGAAGAGCTGTTGTGAAGCTCAAGAACCTCTGGCTGTCACTCGTGTTGCAGTGACGCCGCCCTCTGACTCTCCACTCGTCTAAACACCAGCATTGTGGATAACATTGAGGCGCACCTAGGTAGCATAGCAGAGCGGTAGCTAGCAGCTAGCAAACTGGGACCGCTCTTACCTGTCACTCAAAGTGGCCACGCCCCTAAATGTAAGCCTTGATATAGTTTAAAAGGCATGAGTTGTATGAAAATGTTCCTAGCATACAGTTGTGATGAATATGAAAAGAACTGTAAAACAGTTATTTGGTACGTGGCTGTAAACGTGTATTTCTACAGTAGTCTGCCTTTCAACACGGGGGTGGAGTGGTCATCATGGAGCTGCAGTTTCTGGCACTTCTGTATCGGTGTACTGCCCAGCACTGGAGATCGCAGATTGTGCTGCCAGGCTGTAAAAACTGCCCCCCCCCCCCTTTTCCTGGCTCTCAGCAGGTCTTCTAACCATTAAGTCAAAAAGCCCAAAAAACTAATCTTATAAAATTGTAAATTTGGCATGAAGTGAACAAGAAAATGGTGTAAACAATTGCTGGGTATACCAAAACTCAAAGCAGAGTCTTTGTGTCACGATGATGGGTTATATTGTTAATATTAAAGCTAAGTTATTTAAAGTTTACATGAACATCATTTCTACACCATTATCTAAGAGCTTTTGTCCATAATGTGTAAAGCATCAGGAACATGATGTTAAGCTATGAATATAACTTTCTTAAATGAGAATATGATCTGTTGCAAAGCCTTTAGATTGCCCTTAATCCAGGGAGAGGGTCAACGTCACCTAAAAACCACGGTCCGCTATAGTGAGTTATGGGGGCTTCTCCTACGTGGGGGGTGGTCCGTTGTAGCGCAGCATGACATTGAAGGAGCGGGCAAAGTTGTTGGTCAGGGAGCAGCTGCTGCCTTCATCCATGAAGGGCAGCAGGAAGGTCAGCAGCAGCAGAGCCAGCAGCAGGAGCCAGAGGGGGAGGGCCAGCCGGCAGACCCTCTGCCACAGCCCCGCCCTCTGAAAAACACACACACACACACATAATTTAGCAAGAGTATGTTGTAAATGCCCTATAGAAACAGATCACTATAGGCGCTTTCACACCGGGGTACTTTTCCCTTTTAGTTCCGATAGTTCCTGGGATTTTGCGTTCACACCAAAAAGAGAACTTAATTCATGAGAACTTTTTCCCCCTTTTCCGTCCCTGCTAGAGAGCAGGTACTTTCCTGGGGAGAAAAAAGTTCCAATTTCTGATTGGCTGGGCGAATTGCAAACCACGCCCCGTAAAACTCTGAAAAGTTTTGTGAAGCCGCCATTGTATTTGCTGGCATTAGCATTATTAGCATTAGCCCCGCGCACCAACGCAGAGAGACTAACTTATGGCAACACAAAAGAAAACATGGGAGCGGTGGAGATGAGGAGGTGTCGGCGTTCTGGCGATTTACTCGGAAGGCTTCAGTAGAAGCTGCTGGGACTCCCAGCCATGGATGTATAATAAGAACTGGATACAGCGTGGGAGGCGGGGCCTCATTCATTCCTATGAGAGTTGCTCATTGGCGCATGATGATAAAATGGCCCAACTTTTGAGAGAGTGAAACGTCAGATTACCCAGCATGCCTGAGAAGTACCCGTACAGTATGTGCACTCATAGAGCATGCGCAACTTTAACCAAAATGCTCGTTCACATCAAGCACGTCAATTTGCGTACACGTAACAGCACCGCACGTTCATGACAGCATGGTAATGGATTGTTATTATGATGGATTTGATATTAACGAGGCGGCAGTTAGCAGCTAGCGGCTAGCTAGTGTAGTGGACATTTTTATTATATCCTTATATGCTTAACCCTCCGGTATCATTCGATTGGACTACGCAAATTAGTCATTCGAGACAAAAATGTCCACTGCAAAAGACTTTGATAAAAACATTATATTAAAAGGTTTTTTTCACAACTTTTTTGGGTTCAATCTTTAAAGCAACTTCCGCCCTAATAGAAAATACGAAAAATGTAATCATTTTCAGGATTTTAACCCTTTCAATGCCATTTTGAAAACATGAAACCGCTGTTTTATTTCATGATGAAAACAGAGAAAATTAGTTATTTTCCCAAAAATACATATCTGGAGACTGGCTCTTTTTTTTTTATAACAGTCTTGGATATGTCAAAGATTAGCAACAAAATGGATTTTTTTGCATTATTAGTTTTTGCACAAAATCAGATTGAACAAAAAAGTTACAAATTAGTCATTCGGGACAAAAAAGTCCACTTCCAAAAACTGCTCTAAAAGGACAACAGATTAATATTTTTTTAAACTTTTTGGGGTTAAATCTTTCAATCAACTTCAGTCCTGATCAAAAATACCAAATGTTAAATTATGTTCAGGATTTTAACCCTTGAACTGCCAGTTTGAAAACATGAATTTGCGTTTTCTATGAAAAACATGCACAAAAAGGCAGTTATTTTCCATATAATAAATGTTGGGGGGGGTCGGCTTTTTTTATTTTATCACAGTCTTGGATATGTCAAAGATTAGCAACAACATTTTTTTTTTTGCATTATTAGTTTTTGCACAAAATCAGATTGAACAAAAAAGTTACAAATTAGTCATTCGGGACAAAAATGTCCACTTCCAAAAACTGCTCTAAAAGGACAACAGATTAATGTTTTTTAAAACTTTTTGGGGTTAAGTCTTTCAATCAACTTCAGTCCTGATCAAAAATACCAAATGTTAAATTATGTTCAGGATTTTAACCCTTGAACGGCCAGTTTGAAAACATGAATTTGCGTTTTCTATGAAAAACATGCACAAAAAGGCAGTTATTTTACATATATTAAATGTTGGGGGGGGGTCGGCTTTTTTTTTTGTATCACAGTCTTGGATATGTCAAAGATTAGCAACAACATTTTTTTTTTGCATTATTAGTTTTTGCACAAAATCAGATTGAACAAAAAAAGTCACACATTAGCCACTCGTGTCCCATCCACTCCCATTATAACCACATATTTTGATCTCTCCGCCATACCGGTATATAATCATGCATTTTATAATGTCAGGGTTTTATATTGGAGGAAAATAGTTCAATGTGTCCCTTTTTACTGTATATCACCAGATGTGACATTTTACCATTGAATTATATGACCTATAAAAACACTGAAGTAATACTATTTTCAACGTTCTTTGAAATCATTTTTAAATCAGCATCAGATGTATCAATGTCAACATTTATTTTCCAAACAGCAAACTGCAATCAACATTCATGAACAAATCAAATTTTCAAAACAGAACAATGATATGTATGAGTGTGTGTTGAATAAAATGAGATGGATGAAGATAGAGCAAGTATGTGTGTTAGAGACGGAGTAAGATAGATGGAGATAACAAATAATATGTGTGTGTGTATGTGCGAGAGAGAGAGAGAGAGAGATCAGTTCATCCAGCAGAACCTGCAGCAGGGGATTTGGTGCTCTCTGCAGGTGAACTTTTCCCAGTGCACATCCAGCACAGTCCCCTCTTTTTTGTGGAGCCGCTTGCGGTTGTGCCGGTGTCAGGGGCAGCTGCCGAGGCCTGTATGTCCGCCATGGTAACAGCAGCCGGTGTACGAGGTGGATGCTTTCTCCGCATGATTTTTGCAGACACCAGAGATCTCCCCAACTCCTCCAAGAAAAGCCTCCTCCTGAAGGACTTGGCTTGCTTCCAGGAGGGATCCACAGCAGTAAAAAGCACAAGTGCATATGACGTGAACAAATTGTCACAAGTCACAGTGATCCCTTGGAGCCCCTCTGTCATTTCCAGGACGACACGCTTTCCCTGGCCCACCTCGGCAGCACTGCCAGCAGCTTTACCGGTGTAAATCTGGCACTTCCAGGCATAGGACATTTCAATGTCAGCGGTGATCCAGATTTTTAGCCCATACTTTGCTGGCTTGCTTGGTATGTATTGCCGGAATTTGCAGCGGCCTCTGAAGGGGACAAGCTGCTAATCCACACACACATCTTCACCAGGGTTGAAAAGCATCGGAAGGCGATGTGTCCACTTCTCCCAGAGAGAGCGGATGGGGGCAAGCTTGTCTTCTCTGTGACAGGAAGGTCTCATCAGCTTGTCGTCAAACCAGAGGGCGGTATTCATCAACCGGAATTTGGTGTGGGTCATTGTGGCACGGAAGATGGCACGTCCACTGTGGTCATCCCAGGGGCTGCGGGTGGATTCGCCCTTCGATTTGTACACTCCAGCCAACATCAGGAGACCGATGTATGCACGAATATATGTGGCATCCACATCACTCCAGTTTGCCACCGAACATCCCCCCTGCAAGTTTGTCATGTCGACAATACTACTAATGATCTCAGCAGTGAAAACTAAATTGAAGGAGGATTCCACGTCATCAATTCTTGTAATGGCATAACGCGTGGGCCCTGGAACCAAACCTCTGGCAGCGGGAATGTAGCGCAGCGTGTCGTTGTTAGAGGGAGACCAGATTTCACAATTTGTTGATGTCCACCCACTGCCAGAATCTTCTGTTTCCTCTGCAGTTTCAGTGGAAGGGTCAGAAGAAGAAGGATCAGACTCCACTACAAACTCCACATCACATTCTTCTTCTGAGGTTGTTTCTGATTCAGAAGAAGAGTCGAGCAGCTCGCTGGAGGTTGCCGGCTGCATCACCATATCCCTAGCTTCTTCCACAGAGAAGCGCCTCTTCATCTTACTCGCTTGTTGCTTATCACAGGAATGAAACGACCAGCCAGCCAAACTACACATAGTTATGGATCTGGCTTTGCAGCCAGGTGTTCGCTTATTGACTTAGTGCATGTATGGCTGTGTATGTTTGTATGCTAAAGAGACATTATCAAAGCCTTTGAAGTTCCAAACAATTCTAAACAAAAAGGTCAAGCTGGGTCAAGATCATACCTCTGTTTACCTCTAAGACACATGAAACAGCACAAATGAAAAACAAAATGCCATGAGAGAACACTTACTCCTACATTCTCACACACATCAAAGGTAAAGAGATGAGGGGGAAATTGTGAATGCTGTAAACCAAGACAAGCATGTAATTCAATGTAAAATGTCACATCTGGTCATATACAGTTAAAAGGACAAATTGAACTATTTTCCTCCAATATAAAACCCTGACATTACAAAATGCATGATTTTATACCGGTATGGCGAGAGATCAAAATATGTGGTTATAATGGAAGTGGATGGGACATTTTTGTCTAATCTGATTCTGTGCAAAAACTAATACTCAACCAAAATAAATGTTGTTGCTAATCTTTGACATATCCAAGACTGTGATAAAAAAAAAAAGCCGAACCTCCCAACATTTATTATATGGAAAATAACTGCTTTTTTGTTCATGTTTTTCATAGAAAACGCAAATTCATGTTTTAAAACTGGCAGTTCAAGGGTTAAAATCCTGAACATAATTTAACATTTGGTATTTTTGATCAGGACTGAAGTTGATTGAAAGATTTAACCCCAAAAAGTTTTAAAAAACATTAATCTGTTGTCCTTTTAGAGCAGTTTTTGGAAGTGGACATTTGTGTCCCAAATGACTAATTTGTAACTTTTTTTGTTCAATCT
The DNA here is from genome assembly GCF_902827115.2 of Pseudochaenichthys georgianus. NCBI lineage: Eukaryota > Metazoa > Chordata > Actinopteri > Perciformes > Channichthyidae > Pseudochaenichthys > Pseudochaenichthys georgianus. The sequence continues at coordinate 33,217,734 of NC_047524.1, read as the reverse complement.
GATTTTGTGCAAAAACTAATAATGCAAAAAAATCCATTTTGTTGCTAATCTTTGACATATCCAAGACTGTTATAAAAAAAAAAAGAGCCAGTCTCCAGATATGTATTTTTGGGAAAATAACTAATTTTCTCTGTTTTCATCATGGAAAAAAACCGCGGTTTCATGTTTTAAAAATGGCATTGAAAGGGTTAAAATCCTGAAAATGATTACATTTTTGGTATTTTCTATTAGGGCGGAAGTTGCTTTAAAGATTGAACCCAAAAAAGTTGTGAAAAAAACCTTTTAATATAATGTTTTTATCAAAGTCTTTTGCAGTGGACATTTTTGTCTCGAATGACTAATTTGCGTAGTCGATTTGTTACACAGTGAATTAAAGACCGATTTGAAAAATTAAAAATTGAATTACAAAATAGATCAAGAAAATAGCCTTGTTACAAAAATGCAGACCGTTTGCACCAACACAACCAAAGTTATTGCAAAATGAAAAGTGAAAAATTACCCATATGGACAAAAACGTCCAGTGATACCGGAGGGTTAAACCAAATGCTTCTCATTTCCTGAGATGTGCTTTTTTCTTCTATCTACTCTACTGTGGGTTTATTCCCAAGCGCTTCAAGGCCACAGAGCTGATTTGGCTACTGGGTTGAGACTCACACACAGTCACACAAGAACTTCCCTACTCTGAGAACCGTTATGCTATCTACCGCTCAAGGACAGGTGTCTAATAACAATATGTGACTGTGTGAAGTAGTGTTGCACGGTGTACCGATACTTGAAAGGTACCGCGATACCCTGCCGTTAAAAACGGTACGATTCCTCCGTTTCATTAGTATCGGTACTTTAAGAATGACGGGGAAAAGTACTCCCGTGAAAAAGCGCCGTTTTAATAAGAGCCGTGTGTGTTCAGCGCTCTGCTTCCACTCCTTGCACTGCAGCCGTGCCTGCAGTCCCGCTCCTCTCAAGCACGTTCTAAGTCCCTCCCCTCTCTCTTGCACGCGGCCACGCGCTAGCTGCCAGAGCATGTGAGAAAACGAGAAGCATGGCTGCAAGTGGGAGTGCAACTGCCGCTGCGCCTCGGCTTGTTGACAAAAAGGACGCCAGAAGTCTGTGAACGGGCCGTTCAGGTGTTCAGAGCAGAGCTCCCTGTCGAAGCGGCAGAGCGTGATGTGCACTGAAAAGTGTTTCTGTCGCAATATTATCGTTGAGCAAACTTAACTAGCAAACTAGCATCACTATCTGCTAACGTTAGCTTTAGCCTTCGTTTTCTATTAGTTTTTTTCATAGGCTATAAACGGGGGTGGTATAAGTATATATCTTGTACTTGAGTAAAAGTAGAAGTACCCAGGTCTTGTACTTGAGTTAAAGTAGAAGTACCAGAATGTAGGAACAATCCTGCAATCAAAATGTTCCTCAAATAAAAGTACAAAAGTATTATCATCAAAATATAGTTAAAGTAGCGACAGTAACAGTATAAGTACTCAGGTCTTGTACTAGAAGCACCAGAGTGTAGGAATACTCTGTTACAGTAAAAGTACTGCATTCAAAATGTTCCTCAAGTAAAAGTATTAAAGTAGCGACAGTAAAAGTACTCATTGTGTAAATTGGTCCATTTCAGAATAATATATATGATATGTTATATAATGATTGATCATGAAAGTGTTCTCAAAGCTGGTAAATGTGCAGCTAGTCTGAAGTACTTTGTAGACTGCAGGGTAGCTGGTGGATTTACTCCAGGTGGAACTAAAGTCTGATTTAACAGTTGATTAGATTTCACATCATTCATCCAGATCTGTGAAGTAACTAAAGGGATTAAATACATGTAGTGGAGGAAAAGTACACCATTATTTCTGAACTGTAGTGGATTAGAAGTACAAAGTAGCAAAAGAAATATTGAAATACTTAAATAAAGTACAAGTGTCTCAAAATTGTACCCAAGTAGTACTTGAGTTTATGAACTTAGTTACTTTACACCAGTGGCTATATAGATAGAAAGACTAAGCCTTGCACAGAGGCATGAAAATACATTTTCAAAATGCTCAACAGTGCTGCCAAAATGTTAAACTCACTGCTACACAATTAAAATAAATGCTTTTATATATATTTATATTAGATGTGACTCTTTGGCGTTTCTGTTCTTACTAACTGCTGCTTTAGTTGATCTGACTGCTAAAATCATCTGTTATTCCTAATTTTAAAGCCGATATTCCGTGTTTCCCTTTTTTTAAGAAAAGTATCGAAAAAGAATCGGAATCGCAATTCTTGACTTGGTATCGGTATCGAAACCAAAATGTTGGTATCGTGACAACACTAGTGTGAAGACAGATCTCTGAACTTCCCACTCTTTCTTGTATATAAGCTTGGCTACCATATTGTATGGCGCACACTCACGCAGACTATTCTATGCTCTGTGAGACCTGTGTCTATTTTTATTGTATCTTATGTATTTGAAGCTTCAAATAAATAACCAGAAAGACAACTCTGTCTGATTCACCATTTATTTGTTTTGATCACTTTGACTTGTACTCTCCACAGTGTTGGGTCTCAGATTTCCATAACACTAGTAATTATGCTAATGTGAACATAAATCGTTATGTACTTATATTACGCTGTAACAGGATCTAGTGATATCCAAGCAACATTCATTTAGCATGAAAGAATGATTGCACTGTGTATATATATATATATATATATATATATTAGTGCTGTCAAAATTATCGCGTTAACGGCGGTAATACATTTTTTGAATTAATTGCGTTAAAATATTTAACGCATTTAACGCATGTGCAGAATGGCCAGCCCCATACGTGCCACCAGTGGCAGCGCCAGGGTATGGCTGGTGTAGGCTACACCCATACCAATAAATGGCTTAGCCCCACCATGAAAAATAATATTAAAGTAAGCAAACTAAAGTCTGCCAACTCGCGGAGTAAATTGCACAGACAGCAGTTAGTAAGATTGATTTCAGTAGCCACGGTTTTGAAAACTTTTGTCACGTAGTGATCGTCTTCTCAATAGAACATCTTTGATAACGGCGTGGTGTTGTTGCAGGAAGTCCCGACGGAGAATACTTTTGCTAGCATATAATAGTAATAATATGGCTCTGGTACAGGGGTGCACATAACTGGTACGCAGGTTATGTGCGTAATCTGAAATGCGTACCGTCACTTGTGTCACAAAGCGCATTTGCGTACCGACGTACTTGTGAAGCTTTTCCAGAAGGCGGTTAGATCACCGGACGACAGAGTCGGTCTCCGTGTGCACAGACAGGGCTGCTGTTAACGTCGGTCTGTATAACGGACTTGTGCCAAAACTACGCCAACCGGCTGTGGAGGGAGACTCCCCCCCTTCACTGAAGAACTGCGCTACAACAGCTGATCACACTCTGTGGTCAGGAAGTACTCCACTAGCCGCCGTGTCAGTTTGCTTTTCGGCCCAACTGTATACAGTTAAATCGACCGGACTTCTTTCTGAAGATGTGAGCGTCCTTAACAACGGTCAATAAGTCCTTGACAGCGGTTTGTCTGTTCGGTATTAACAACGTGTCACGTGTTCTGAATTGACCAATCAGAATCGAGTATTCAACTAAGCCATGTAATAAACATAAATAAATGGCATATTTTGGACATAGTTCGAATGGTGATTAATCATGATTAATTTTTAAGCTGTGATTAATCTGATTAAAATTTGTAATCGTTTGACAGCCCTAATATATATATATATACACTTATAATAATAAGTAATATTAACTTTATTTGATACAATATTTACGGTACAAGATTTAATCATACAGCCCATGTAGTATGATAATGAATTACAGCAAACATGTGCAATATATCCATTATTACAGCTCCGTGGGGTGGCAGTAAGACGATATGGGTCCGTTCTTATTGTGCATCCATGGGTAAAGATAAACGCAACTCACATTGGTTTCTCAAACAGCATCTCTGTAAACTACGTGTATTCACTGAATTTCACTCTCTGCCTTTAACGGCTCGTTGTAGCTCCAATAGCTCCAGCCCCCACCATCCCTGTGAGCACAGTGTGCTCTGATTGGTCGGGACACGTAACATGAACGTGCCGGGCGGCGCGGTCCCGTGGGTTAGATGCGCGTTCATAATGCAGAGGAAAATAACTCTCAGAATAACGTTATTAGCACATTATTACAACTTGAGGAACGAATGTTTTTAATAAGGGCTATACAAGTGTTCATACTGGGTAGTTTATTTAGTTTAAAAAAAAATTATCCAACGATTTACAGACCACTCTTTCCCAATGTAAGTCAATGGGAAAAAGTGTTTCCGGGCCTGGCAACCAAACGGAAGTGTATGAATATTTTCATCTGAGTCCGGCGCACTTCCTGGGGGCTTGGTCCCAGCAGCTTCTACTGAAGCCAGTCCCCAACTCCGGGGACTTCCGGCCGGGGACTTCGGGTGGCAGTGTACGCGTGAAGTTGTTTTCGGCCTGCCAGTAAACCCAAAGCAGAAGAAGAAGAAGTGACGTCAGCGGCTTCATTTGCCTAATCTTCCCGGGACTTATTCCGGTGTGAACGCAATCGGCTCTTTAGTTCCATGGGGGAACTAAGTGCTGGGAACTAAGTACGGCAAAGTACTTGGTGTGAAAGCGGCTTATGTGTTTTTTTAAATCTCTATGATGACTAAACGTCATCACATCCAACATTAGCCGCCTTAAGCTTAGCGGTGAAGTAAAGCCTTGCTGCGTGGAAACGGCCCGCTGAACGGACCTCTGTCGCCCGTCAGCGCAACTTAAATGATGCCGTTTAAAAACATACAAAATAAAGGGCGGTGCCGGCCGTCAGCGAACCGAGCCGGCCGTGTTCGCTGACAGCACAGGGAGTATGAGAAACATAAAGAGCCTTTTGAACATTAACAGACACTACACACTGATATGAACCTGGAGGTAGGAAGAATAACCTAACCCTTTCAACATACACTTAGTAAGTATTTATATTCCAAGTAATGGAAAACTGACATGTTTTAATCCCTCAGCCCATATTGTTTTATTTTTTAAATATGTGTTAAACTGCAGGTATGAATGTCATAAATTACCATAATGACTTTATTTACCATAATGGCCTCCATTTAAAATACAATTATTATTATCAAAAATGAACCATCAGCAAGCATTCTTCACATCCTGCTGCTTGTTAGGCTTGATAAGGATGACACACTGCAGTGTGTGCGGCTTCATGACAGGAGATCAAGTGAACCCTCAGCACTGATTAATAACGTTCACATTGCGTTGTATTTACATCATGTGCATCTCTGGTCTGCTGGCTTCTGCTAATGACTTGGCTTCTGTTTCTCTGCATCCTATGAATGAAACTACAAAGTCACTTTCTCAAAACTGAGCTTTTTCTTTCTGCTGGCCTTAAACACTGTCTGTCTTCATAATAATAATTTAATTAATTAATAATAATAATAATAATTAATAATTCCTTATATTTATTATAGCGCTTTTCCAGATGCTCAAAGCGCTTTACATATACACATTACACATATTTTGTATACATGCAATGGTCACTGTGGACAATACCCACAGGAGCAAGTTCAGGTGAAGTGTCTCGCCCAAGGACACACCGGCTTTACAGACGCAGCAGCAGCGGGTTTCACCCCTTGATCTGATGATCATTGCACAGCACACTGCGCCACACCGTCCATCTTCACGCCTCGAAGTCATCAAGGCGCTTTTACAAGTACACATTAGTATCATACATGTACTGTGGACAATACCCACAGGAGCAACTCCGGGTGAAGTGTCTTGCCCAAGGACACAACGGCCTGACGCAGTGGCGGCGGGAGCGGGTTTCGAACTGGAGTTCCCCAGCACTCCCCTTGATCTGATGATCGGATGCACAGACCACTGCGCCACCCTCGTCTTCAGAATGATGATGGTTCATAAGCTCGGAAGCTCTGGGAAATATGACATGTTCTGAAAGCAACACACTGGCAGACGCACACTGAGACAGCATGTAAGGAAGTGGAGAAGCAGCAGTGAGGAACATGATGAACACTTTGCTTCTCTCACTTGTTACTCTGTGAATCATGTTCCCTGCCTACGCTCATCCTCACCTCCTCTCTGCGTCACGGAGAGCCTGCAGGCCCCGCGCTCAACACGAAGACAGACCTCTCATCTGTTAGACTGACAGATGAGAGGTCTGTCACTAACAGTTAGTGCTCGATTGTTGCGTGAACATCGTTTGTTCAGTACTGATATAAAGTAACTACTGTAACAACACACAGGAAGTCAACTGTGCTTTGTGTTATTTTCAATTATATGCATTGTACTACTTCCACTCAATGTACCATTATTAGACGATAATAATAAGTACAATTGAAACTTATCCCATGATGATTTGGACAATAAGCAGGCTGTTGATAGTTTGGAGGGGTGTTGCCACATTTAAAAACAGAATAAGGGAAAATGATGAAAAGAAATAGGAACCAATCCAGACTTTCCTTCTAACTAATGAGACAGATCTGTAGACTCTGGGCTTGTGTTACACGGGCCAAGTGCTAGGACTGACTTGGGAGGAAAGCCTTCAGATGCGCAGCTCCTCTAACGTGGAACAGTCTGCAAAAGGAATGGAAGCTGAGCCATTTGGTTCCACTACATGTTTTTAAAGCACGGACAGATGCTATCCAATGGGAACCTGTTGGAACCTGTAAAGGTCACTAGCTATGTGAACTGTAGTGTGATGTGTTCATGTGGAACCTACCTCCAGCAGGTCTCCCTTAAACAGAGATCAATGACCTCAATGCGATTCACCTGCTTAAATAAAGGCTTGAAATGACATTGTTAGGCTTTTGGTACATTTAGAATGTTTTAGGGGAACAATTAATTAACTCATTGCAGCGATAGGCACAATATGATTATCCATTTTCCATAGATTTGAATTCTTCCAAGGGAGAAGTTCGCTTTGTGTAATTTAACAAATGCAATTAACATTAGCTAGCTTTTTTACATCTTGTGAATTTGACTACTCGTTAGTTTAGTCATTCATAAAGAGGACATATTAGGTTTATTTTCATATGTTGTGTCTCCACTGGAACATGTCTCCATGCTTTAATGTTCACAAAGTGCTTTCTTTTTCTCATACTGCCCGTAATCCCCTTAGCCTATCAACTACAGTGTGCAAGTATGAGTGTTACATGGTGATGTCATAAGGTTCTGGAAGGCAGGGGGAAACTGGAGTGTGGAGCACACTGCAGGAGAGGGACAACTAAAACAAGTCATTGAATCATAACAGTTGCACATGGTACGTTACAGCAGTCCATAGCAACAAAGCGGTGTTATCCATGAGCCTATGTCTAACACTACGGAGGAGCTTAGCTTATGGTTTCACTCCACATGTAAAGCTGCTATGGACACTGTGGCTCCATTAAAAACAAGGCGACCCAAAACTAAATCCGAGCCTTGGCTCAATGCCACGACTCGTGCTGCCCGACGTGAATGCCGTAGAGCTGAAAGAAGATGGAATAAGGACAAACTACAAGTGTCTTTTCAAATGTTGAGGCAGTGTTGGCGTCTCTACCAGAAAACTGTAAAAGAGGCAAAAAGAAAACGTTTCTCTGACATCATTCTTTTAAACTGTCACAAATAGATTCAGCTCTTAATGCCCCTCAGACTACCTGTGTGGAGACCTCCCCTGCAGTCTGTGAACATTTTCTTCAATTTTTTATTAATAAAGTCACTTCAACTAGGACTCAAATTACTGCTCCATCAGACGACACCTCTGTCTCTGCCCCCTGCTTTGCTGTTTTTCACCGTTTTGAGCCTATGACTCTGTCCTCTGTGCAGGAGATTGTCTCCAAAATAAAGCCCTCTGGTTCTCCAATCGACCCTGTCCCTCTTCGATTTTTTAAAGAGGTATTCCCCACTGTAGGACCTTTTGTTATTGACGTTTTTAACAGCAGTCTGCTCACAGGGGTTGTTCCGGAAAATTGGAAACATGCCGTTGTACAACCACTTATTAAGAAACCGTCTGGATCCCACAGTTCTTGCAAACTTTAGGCCCATTTCCAAGTTACCTTTTATGTCAAAAATCCTAGAAAAGATTGTATACAGTCAACTTCTCGCTTTTCTGGAAGAGCACAAGGTACTCGAGGTCTTCCAATCTGGTTTTAAAACCTTGCACAGCACGGAATCAGCTCTTTTAAGAGTTTTTAATGATATCCTTTTAGCAACAGACTCAGGTGAATGCATTATCCTTTTACTCCTTGATCTAACGGCCGCTTTTGATACAGTGGACCATGAGATCCTGATAGCTCGTTTGGAGCAGTGGGTGGGCATTAGGGGCAAAGCCCTCGAATGGTTTAGGTCGTATCTGACTGGTAGGACTTTCTGCGTCAGCCTTGGGGACTCTGAGTTCCCGTCTGCTCCTCTCCTTTGTGGGGTTCCACAGGGCTCAGTGTTAGGCCCCCTGTTGTTCTCCCTGTATTTGCTCCCTCTTGGGTCCATTCTTAGGAAGCACGGTATCGCTTTCCGATGCTATGCAGACGATTGCCAAATATATGTGCCACTTAAAAAGAATGACTCATATTCAATTAAACCGCTGTTAAACTGCCTTGAAGACATTAAGTCCTGGATGTCATGCAACTTTTTTAAATTAAATGATGACAAAACCGAAGTGATGGTTTTTGGTGCCCCTCGGACCACTCCTATAGACCTAGGATCCCTGGGCCACTCCACCAGGCCTACCATCACAAATCTTGGGATAAAGATGGACCCTGAACTCAAGCTTGACAGCCAGATCAAGGCAGTTGTTAAAAACAGCTTCTTCCACCTCAGGCAGCTAGCCAAAAAAAGCCTTTTTTAAATAGTGACCTCTTTGAAACTGTAATCCATGCCTTCGTCACCTCCCGCTTGGATTATTGTAATGCACTATATATGGGGATAAGTGCATCCTCCCTTGCTCGCCTGCAGGTGGTGCAAAATGCAGCAGCACGGCTACTAACAGGCACACGCAAACACGAGCACATTTCTCCCATTTTATCTTCACTCCACTGGCTGCCCGATCATTTGAGGATTCATTTGAAAACTCTTTTATTTACTTTTAAAGCCCTGAATGGCCCCGCCGTACCTCTCTGAGCTGTTACACAGCTACACGCCAACTCGCACTCTCAGGTCAGCTGATCAGTTGCTCCTAAGGGTGCCAAGAACAAAGTCTAAGCGCAGAGGGGACCGTGCTTTCTCTGCTGCCGCCCCTAAACTGTGGAACGACCTGCCCTCGCTCATCAGACAGGCTCCCACACTGACTGCTTTTAAATCCCGTCTTAAAACCCACCTCTTCTCCTTGGCATTCAGAAACAAGTTGTTGCTTTTATTTGCTTTCAGTGCTCTATTGTTTTTATTATATGGCTGTTATTTATTTTTTAATTATTACGTTTATTCTGGTTTGTTTTGTGTTTGTATTTATATTATGTTGTGTGAGCTTATCTCTCTGTACAGCACTTTGGTCTGAATGTTTTTAAAGTGCTATATAAATAAAGTTGGATTGGATTGGAACAAAGGCTTAAGAACATTGCACTCTGAAACTGTTGGTACTAAATAACCAACCATGTGGCTTTAAGGTCAAACCCTTTAGCTACTGTTAGCTACACAACGCCTCTCGCAGGCAGGAGCAAGCTGGTTGCTAGAGAAAGGAACATTAACACAAACCAAATACAAACCTAACACTGTGCACACACACTCAGAGGGACAATGGAGGGGAGAGAGACGTGTGTGTGGAAAGGCTAATGATTGATGGAAGAACACACACACACACACACACACACACACACACACACACACACACACACACACACACACACACACACACACACACACACACACACACACACACACACACACCACACACACACACACACACACACACACACACACACACACACACACACACACACACACACACACACACACACACACACACACACACACACACACACACACACACACACACACACACACACACACACACACACACACACACACACACACACACACACACACACACACACACACACACACACACACACACACACACACACACACACACACACACACACACACACACACACACACACACTTCATTTAGCATGTGTCCTGAGTCCTGCTAGGACCTGCTCAGGGTCATGTCAGCGGTGACTTCCTTGGCTGAAGAATAGCTTAAAGTTATATTCATGTGGTAAGCATAATGTAGAACTAGTGTGCTTGTTAAAGGTGACAGGAGTACGTGAACAGCAAGCAGCCTCTTCATAACGTTTTTATTGTCTTTGATTTATTTCTTTGTGGTGACATGCCTTCAAAAGCTCTTTGTGTTGCTATTACAGAAGAATGTCCCTGGCAGGGTTAGTTAGTTGACAGGTTTGGTCTCGACTGATAACTCTTGACAACACTTTCTGGATCACCATTTGAATCCACTCTGAACCTCCCCTCAGGATGCCCTACAGCTCAGGTTTCATGGGTCTTTGTTATGTTAACTACAATGCCAGCATCCTTATGTAACATGTTGAAGACGGTAAACATTACGGCTACTAAGCCTGTGCATGTTAGCATTGTGAGCATGTTAGCATTGTGAGCATGTTAGCATTGTGAGCATGTTAGCATTGTGAGCATGTTAGCATCCTGATTAGAATCTTAACTCTGAGTCCAGGCTCAAAGAGCTGAGCATGGCTGTTCACATTAACGTATCTTACTGTTTTCTGACTTCAACAAACTCTAAATGTTTTAATAAGTCCCTTTGTCCATGAAGTGTGTTTTCCTTTATTGCTTGCCGGGTGATGGGCAGAGCTTCGACCCAGCGGTTTTTAAATGTTGTATGAAAATGAGACATTGACAGGAAATCAACACTGTTTTATGATTCATGAACATCGCCTACTTGCCTTTTATTATGTATTTTTGCTACTATATATTTGCTTGACAATGTTTTTCACCATGAACACTTTCACACTGTCTGAAAGAGCTTCAGAGCTCAGTCTGACAGCCGTAGAGCCAGGAGGACGATCCGCGCACGGAGATAAAAGTCAACACTCAGCAGCAGCAGCAGCAGGTCAATGACTGATACTTGAATATGCTTCAGATAGGGTTTCACTTGTTCTGTTGCAAACAGTGTTGGCAGCTCATTCTTTAAGACAGAAGCCTCAGATTGATTAGAATGAGGGGAAATATGAAGGGCATATTTCAAGACTACTATGTAAATAAGTTATTGGGCTTTTTTTAATCAACTAAGATTTGTTGGAAAATGTTCTCAACTTTAAATGGCTGATTTTATTTGAAAAGTGGGTTTATTAACAAATGAATACTACTGTGTAATATATTTTTAGATATATTTTAAAGAAGTAAAATCTACTGTAAGAGAAGGCCATATACTTTTAGAATTGGCTGAGGGCCATTTCAAAATGGACAACGGGCCACAGTTGGCCCCCGGGCCGTAGCATGGACACCCCTGCTCTTAGCATTCAGTATAGATCTGTATTCTGACCTGGTGGAAACCCAGACTGAGAGCACCGTCTGTCAAAGGGCTGATAAATCACTCCTGACTGCAGGCCTATCAGAGGTCTGACAGCTTAAAGACATGATGTCCAAAAGAAGGTATCAAAGCAGACAGGATGTGAACGCTGAGCAGACAGGATGTGAACGCTGAGCAGACATGCTCACAAAGCTGCTGGCAGTCTCTAAGAAGAAACACAACGTCTTGATTCAAAGAGTCCCGCCGCACATCATTCATCCGGCGAAGTTATGAGTAGCTGCTGAACGCTGTCTCTCTTCCATGGGACCAGAACAGTGAAGGTGGAGCAGCGACTCACAAACCACTCATAAAACAATACCCCCCTTTGCTTTGAGTAAAAGGCTATCGTTAGGCTCTAATCAAAGGACCTCACAGTCACATGTCACCACCGCTAAGCTACAGGCTAATGTTGGTCTGATGATGGTTAGCAGTCTCTTTTAGCCACTTGTTAGCAACCGTCCTTTTCCACACGCAGAGAAGCTCCAGACATTCAGCAGTGGAGTATATACTGATGTACTTCATGTTGTGGAACACATCTCTTCAGATTGTCCTACCCAATTCTTATTTCAGGCATGTCACCACAAATAGTAACAACACATTGACTTGGAGACAGAGGAACAGGAAGTGGTCCAATGCAAACTTTCTGGGTTGTAGGACTCGTTCCTGCACCACTCTCTGTGTGTAGATCAATTGCTGAAACAATTCGCTCAGTAAGAAAATAGCACACAAAAGATTGCTCTAGCATTTTGATATTGTTTATCAGGCAACCTCCTTACTGTCCGAGGTTTGATCCCCTGTCACACGTCTTTTGAAATGTAACGCCACAGTTAAAAGGCAGCACTTTGTGACTGCAGTGGATCAGAGCCGACTCTCCGCTCTGATCACATGGTGCACCGGTATGCCACCATGAAGCTGCCACTATGAAGCTACCCCAGTATGTTGATTTAAATATATATGTTTTGTATTTGTGTTACCTTTTGCACCTTTGCTGCGACGGCCGGCTCCTCTTGTCGGGCTTGGACTCTCTGCAGAGATACAACATATTGTAATTAATTAAAATGCTAGAATTACACACTAACCGCTAATCATAAATCTAAACCACACTGTCTCATCTTCATGATGCTAAGCCCAGGGTTCTTTTCTGAAACACATAGAGAAGTTGGGGATAGATTTATATGATTTGGTTGAACAGAAGTGTGACAGGGAATCTAAATGATGTTACACTGCCATCTGGTGGTGAAACACTAGCAGTGCATTGAAAGGGGAAAAAACATTTCCACTGGTAAAGTACATTCAACAATACAATGTCTTCAATCAATCAAATACACAATACAATGTGTTCATTTATATAATCCAGCCCGATCATCCAAAGAAGGGTATGATATCTTTTTTAACAATCTTCAATCTTTTCATTTTTAAACATTTGACCGCTTACTTACGGCTTGCAGTAAATATCCACTGCGGGTCAATACAATGCTCTCTTGGCATTACATGTTTTAGAAATGGTCATATTCAACTAAACCTGATGATCTCTTGGTTTACAAACTCTTTGGTCGGTACAGATCTTCCAAATCCCGCCATTATCATTGGAATATATTTTCAATGTTAATGATGTTCCAACAGCGGCCATTCCCTCTCATGCGACACATCACATCCCAATTTAGTTTTCTCCATGGGCACAGCCTGTAACTATTCAACCTGAAGCTGTTGCATTCACACACAGAGCCTGGAGAGCCCTTCAGTGTTCACCTGCGCTCTGCTCCTGAGCTCCCCCACATCCTTCACTTTGGACTTGTAGAGCATCCAGCGGTAGCGCAGCTCCTCCAGACCCACATCCTCAGCTGGTCCAGGACCAGCCGCAGCGCTCTGACTCTCCTGCAGCAGCAGCTGGAAGTGCTCCTGACCCCAGGACAGTTCTGCTCTCAGAGCCTGCAGAGGACACACAGAGTGTTAGCCGCGCTATACCAGGACACATCTGAACTCAAGGCAACACATCTTTACAACACGGGTCAATGTGAAAGTGCTTTCAGCTCCACGTGAGGCGACTGCTTATGAACACGTGGTACATCCAGCGACAGCGCACCTGGTGGCTGGTGGTAGAGCGTTAAATACCCAGCGGTGGAAACATGTACTCAAGTGCAGTAATTAAGTACCATTTCCAGGTACTTTACTAGAGTATTTCAATGTTTTGCTACTTTGTACTTCTACCCCTTGTGACGACCCCTCCACACCACGTGGGGTGCCGTCTGGTTGTGTGTCTGGTTTTGTGTGTGATTGCAGGTTCCAGCTGCAGCTGTCTGATGAGGCGCACCTGCCCATGAGTTACACCTGGGAAGGAAGAGGATATAGGAGGAGCCCAGCCGTTACGTCGCTCGGTCTTCTCTGGGCACTTGTCCTGTGCAGCGTCAGGGACCTGTTGCCGGTTCTTGCAGTTTGTTTGTTTGTTTGTTTGCTTGTTTGTTTTCGAATAAATGAACATTATCTATCATACCCCTCGTCTCGCCTCCCCGCTTTATGTTGCAGCCCAGGAGCCGGGTTGTAACACCCTCTACAGTTCAGAGGTACATGGTGTACTTTTCCTCCACTACATGTATTTAATACCTTTAGTTACTTCACAGATCTGGAGGAATGATGTGAAATATAACCAAGTGTTGAATCAGACTTTAGTTCCACCTGGAGTGAATCCACCAGCTACCCTGCAGTCTACAAAGTACTTCAGACTAGCTGCACCTCCACCAGCTACCCTGCAGTCTACAAAGTACTTCAGACTAGCTGCACCTTCACCAGCTTTGAGAACACTTTCATGATCAATCATTATAAAACATATATATATATTATTCTGAAATGGACCAATCTGCACAATGAATACTTTCACTGTCTTTCACTATATTTAGATGAGAATACTTTTCTACTTTCACTTGAGGAACATTGACCTCATTTCACCTGAATTGGTTAGAAATAAAATGTAGCAACACATTTAAATACTCAAGTAAAGTACAAGTACCTCAAAATGGTACTTAGTTACTTTACACATTAATAACGTTTATTAAAGTAATAACCAGCATTATCAACATGTACAATAAGAGCCTCACTCTGAGCGTGTCCCGTCTGGTCTTCAGCTCCTTGGTGCTGAGTGCTGCTGCCTTGCTGCTGGAGAGCCCTGAGAGGAGAGCATTCTGATTGGACAGCCAGGCCTCAAACTCCCTCCCCCTGGACTGGTACTGCCCTCCGCCTCCCTGTAAACCCAGACACAGCTCATGAACCTCTGGCACCGAGCCCACACCAACAGGTAGGCGTTATGCTGAGCCTGGTTGTGTGGAGAGGCAGGACTGAACACATGCATCATGGGGGATCGTCTCAGCCATGACCCGTCACCACATGTCGAGGCTTCTTTGTTTCCTCCCATATCATTTCATTTTCAATTCTTCTGCTAGATAAATGCAATCTGTGTGATAACAGCCATTCAGAGCGTGTTCCTGCACATGTCCCGGACGCTCGTCACCGCCGCAGTGCTTTACTGAACAGTGGCAGACATTTAGACTTGGATGTGTCTTGAGAGTAGTCCTTGTGATCAAAACGTGCATTTTTTAAATATATATTTTTTTCTTTCTAAATCTAATCTTCGGGGGAATTGATTTCCTGCGCCATGGAGACAAAGCAAATGAGGAGCCATTCTGCAAAGATACAGTAATACATCAAACTGAAATGAATAGTAAGCTTTGGATTCCTTCCCTCCTCTTGACTGATTCGACATCGATTAGATTGCCGTCTAAAGTCTTAAGTACTTGATGCTTGAACTCCGTCCAGGTTAGCTAGCTCTATAACTTCCTGTGTGCTCTCTCTAAGACCCTGCTTGGGCCAGATCTCCCCACTGGAGATGCAGTGGTGAAAGGGGGAGATATAGGAGATGTCATATTTGCAGAGATGTCCCGCGGGCTCGGGAGTAGCAGCGGACCCTTCATACGGGCCACCAGCTCTAACCGCTGAACTCTCTGGCTGCACCTGGAAAACATTTTTGACCTGGAAGATTTCTCAAAATAGATTTTTTTTATCAAAACAGGAAGTGATGAACAACGGAAGGCCTGAGCTGAAGGATTATAAAATAACACGTTGTTTCATGTTGAGTGGTAAACAAGCTGCCATGGAACATGCAGCGTGCGGTGGCCTAACCAGCACACTCGTCTTGATGTTAGCTCCCAATGAGGGTTGAGTTGAAGCTAGCTTGATGGGGTTTCTGTGTGTGTAGATCTGGCTGTGACACTAGCAGTGCCCCCCACCCATCCCCTGCCTCTCAGTGTGAGCAGTGCCCAGGGGGTCTGAGTGTCTCTTGGCTTCTGTCGTAAACTAGTGACCTTCCCAAGCTGTGCTTAAATAAAGGCAAACGAGTGGCTTCAACATAGCTGACCTTTATGGGTAAAGCTGCCCCCCCTCTGTCTGCGGCCCCTGCTGATCTCTCACTGCCGGTGCTTCCATCAGGGGGGGGGTCTGTGGAACCTTGCTGTCCTGCTCTGCTGTAAGTGCTCCAGGCAGAAGAGTCCACGGTGTCCCCCAGGTCTCCTCTGTCCTCTCCTGTCCTGGGTGACTTGAGAAGTGTGTTGTCTTGTGCAGACAGGATGAGATGACCTTCACCGCCATGGCTCTGGATCAGCCCCCCCTCCACTGCTCCCCCCCACCCTCCTGTCTCTCCCTCCAGGTGTACTCCACTTCCAGAGGGGTCTGCAGACGGACCCCCGACACCCCAAGAGGCAGAGTCTGTCTGTTGTCTGGAGCTGTTAGGGGGGGGGGGAGAGAGACGTTATTTCATGACTGAGGGAAGTTGTTACTGCAGCATCAAGTGAACTAAAGTGGAGGTGCTGGAGTGAACACTGAGGGGTCATCAAAGGGCTGGCCGAGGGGACACAGCAGGTCTTTACAGACAACATGTCCGCTGCCAGTTCTTCCAGAGAACAGAAACAGGCGATGTTGAAGACACAAGAATATGAACTTTATGTGGTTTGTTTTGTTTTGTTTGTAATGCGTTTACAATTTAAAAGTAAAGAATAAAAAGAATGTCAAATGCCTACAATTATTCTAAAGTTGTCCTTTTTTAAATAATAATAAATGTAAGATATGTATTTCATAATGCTCTTTTACAGGTGCTCAGAAACACTGAACAATGAACACGAGGTCAGTTAACACATTAAAGCCAGTCTAACCTGTGAGTTACTGTCCAATGAGAGCCTCGCTGAGCCTCACCGAGTAGTGAGTCGGCACAGACCGTGGAGCGTGTTCGTGTCATGCTGAATCAATTACTTAAGAGGAATATTTATGAATGCATTAAATGGTGAGGTGTTGAACGTATTGTAACAGAGTGTCACAGGAAACTAACGCCATATTTTGCAAAACAACACCTTTTCTCGTGTCTGCTAGTCAGCGCAGTGACACACATGCTCCGGGTACCTGTGCAGATTGAGGCTCATGTGCTGCAGGGCCAGCCAGGACTCCCATTGGCGCTTGATGTCCCGCAGGATGTGGACCCGCCCCTCCTCTGACGTCCTCTCCAGGACCCCCTGACCCTGGACCTCCATTTGCTGCAGCTGGAGCTCCTTCTCCGGGAACTCTCCCAGCGCTCTCTGTGACACACGAAGGACTTTAGTAAACACGTTGTTTACTTTCATCAGGTTGAAAACAGTACAAACAAGTCTTGGTCATTTAGGGTCCCTTCCTGAGTTTGTCTTATCTCTTTCCTCAATGCTCTCCTTGCCTGTATATGTTCCTCTCCTTGCTTCCTTAACTCCTGTCCTCTTCTATGTCCAATCCTATCCATCCATTGTAGTAAACAAACACTTTAATGAAGGTATTTCCTCAAATAACTGCCCATCTAGCACATCATTCACAACAACAACACTGACATGGCCGACTACATCTCAGCGTTGAAGGGCTGGTTCTGATTCCTGTGGGAGTTCAGGCCTTCCTTCAGCTAACACTTTAACAACACTTGACTGTCTGTGCGTGTCATGTCCAGCTGTTCTTGGGCACATCTGTATTCCTCCACTAGTCAGATAAGCAGTGGCAGGGCTGCGGTCGCATGCCGCTTTCTTTTCTTTTCCTTAGCCGGGGGGTTCAGACAGTGACCACGTAGATGGTAATTGGCCACTTGAGACAGGGCAGCAGCCAATTGGAAAGCAGGAGAGGTTGTGTTTCCTGGAGGCGGCTGGTTTGATCCAGTCGGAGCGGCTCCACCTGCTGAGTGAACCTGAGGGCTTCACATGCACTTCTCTAAGGCCAGGGATTGTTGGAGGAGTTGGAGTGATGCAAAGGTGAAGGAGATCAACCAGTGTGATAATGAACATCGTAAGGATAACACATTCACTTAGGATTACCATTAAGAATGCTCTTAAGATCACTGCTGGCTGACAGAACAATACATCAGTCAATGATATGAAACTGATGACTTTATCTATGGTAACAACACCTGCAGGTCTGGATGCTCTCACGACAAAGCTCTCATGAACAAAGAACCTGTGTGCTCACTAAAGAGAGCCAGAACACAACTGTCTCAAGGCAGATGGTTCACTCAGCACAGGACCATGCTGCGCTGAGTGAACCCTGATGCAGTGTGTGAATACTTAACTACTCAAGCCAGCACAGGTAAGGGCAGAAGTGCACGGTTTGATATGCTACCCGATTCAGCACGCGTCTTCGCAGCAGGGATGGATCGTCCTCGTGTACGCTAGCCCCAGGAACATTGTTTTACCAGGTGACATGGCAGACATGTAATGGAATGATAAGTATTGCATTTGTGTGTATAATCTGAACCTTTCGTTTGGTTTTTCTTTAATGAATATTGTAAAAAAATGCAGCTGTTTATTATATATTTGTGTCAAGCACACACACACACACACACACACACACACACACACACACACACACACACACACACACACACACACACACACACACACACACACACACACACACACACACACACACACACACACACACACACACACACACACACACACACACACACACACACACACACACACACACACACACACACACACACTCACAGCCAGACTGCGCGAGTGTGTGTGTGTTCGGGCTGGGTTTCGCTGTGTCTTGCTGTGTGGGGGGGGGGGGGGCAGGAGCTCCAACAAGCCGTGTAGGACAGAGAGTGAATACACAGACTACACAGAGATGCTGTGAGAAACCAATGTGAGTTTGGAACATTGAACAATATGAATCTATTCTAGAAGACCTCAACAATGGAACTATGATCAGTAGAAATAGCCATGGGACCTTTAAGTGACCCATAATCAATGCTGCATTGTTTTCAAAGAATGGAAAAGAAGGTCACGCCTCTTTTAAAAAAGAAAGAAAAGGGATTTAGGTTATTTTTCTATTTGAAACAAAAAGTGTTATTCATTCAGAGAGGACACACACACACACACACACACACACACACACACACACACACACACACACACACACACACACACACACACACACACACACACACACACACACACACACACACACACACACACACACACACCTCAGCTTCGTGCTGGCGGCCCTCGACGCTCCACTCTCCTGATTGGCTGTGGAAGGACTGCAGCCTCTGCTTCATGACCATCAGCCACTTCTCCATGTTTAACAGGCTGCTGTGGAAGCTCTCGTGGTCTGAGGCGCTCTCCTCGCTCTCTGACACCTTCAGCTGCACAGAAACATCACTCAGTGGCAGAAAGAGACATCTTAAAGGTCTCCTATCATGCTATTTTTAGGCATATATTATGGGTCTCAGATATAAAATATATATATATAAAATATAACAATATATAAAAAACATGTCTATGATGTGTTTTGCTCAAAATACCAAACAGATGTCTATGTCAGCCCTGTTAGAGAAGTGTTGATTCTAGGTCCTTAGCTTGAAAAGAAAAAAGAGGAGGCGGAGCTAATGCTACGAGATACAGCTAAATGCTACTGTGATTAAACGCCATATCATGTTCAAAACCACATCAAGGATGATTCAATCTTTTCATCATGTTAACAAATTATTCTTCAAGAGATTTTTATTCACCTGTGATCTCATTTGTTACAATATTGATCACCATTAAAAGGATCATTTTAGGAACCACTCTATAGGACACATCTTTATTTGTATGGATAAGGTTAAAGGGAGAGCTGGTGCCAAGCCAGATATAGTATTCCAATCTATAAAGTATTGATTTCACCATTGTGCCATAGTTATTACCATAGGAGGGTTTCAGATGGACTTCTGTTTTTAAATCCTTGATAAAGTAGGGAGTGATTGTTGCGTGTTTGGAGACCCAGGGTTCCACACACTGCTAAAGAGTTTAACATTGTTTTTAAGTGGACCAGAATTGAAGATACATGAGTATAATGACCGATGAAAAGCTACACAGGTCCTAGTAATGGTTTGACTCAAGATAATAATTATATGCACAAGTTTCTGAAATAGATCTATTAGACATTTTAATGTAGATTAGGTGTTAATAAAATGCAGTAGTAGTACTATAAGGAAGTGACATTTTTTGGCTAACACTTTTCAGGGAATGTGGGAAACAGCTGTTCCGATGAAAAGAGATATCTGGAAAATTATAGTTGAAATCGTGAATTAATTAATGATGGCGCTCCATATAGACAGATGTTTATAGACAAAGGATACTGGCCTATGCTGAAACATCAAAGTCTCTGCAGAGCACGACACATGGCCAAAAAGACTGAGACCAACTGACCGTTGACCCTGACCGACAGTGTAACTTGAGAAGGCACTGTCAATGACTGACTCTGGGGTGGACCTGACCAAGACTTTACAACCTGACAGTGTGAGTGTGAGTGTATATCTGCATGTGATCAGTGCAACTGCATGATTTAAAACAATGACTAATCAAGCATACTTTTGGACTAACACATTATTCTGGGGCTCTGTGGGAGAGTAACTCAGTCAATGGTTACCTGAAGGTTTTCTTCCCATACAGGATTTTATTTACACATGGGTTCATGTGTAAAAAGGGGGAGTGTAAACTTCACAATGTACATTTTTCATTTAGGGACTGAAAGGAACCGGCTGCTCCAACTCCATTGTTCAATCTGACCATTGCTTGATAGTTTTAGAATTGACCTGCTCCATATCTGGGGATAAGACACTGTTTGATGGATGTTGACATGTTTCTAATATTGATTGAGTTATAGCAGGTAACACAGATAAAGAATCAGTGGCCAAGGGGCTACCAGAGAGATGTAACTCCAGAATGGAATACTGAAGAAGCTGACCTGTGAGTAATGTTTCAACAGGTATTAAAGTAACTGAGGTTTGAAATGTAGAAAGAACATATTACAGTTAAAGCTAAAACATAGTAATGTAATGACAGAGTTTAATTTAGACAACATCATGTAATAGCCTGGTAAAGAAGTAAAAGCCATAGACTTTATTGTTTAGGTCATTATGGGGATATACATTTCATCTAAATTCATAATAGAAAGACATTTGATGACAGTTTGTTGGAAGTCTGTATTCATACGCAGTGGGGGGTCAAAAAGCTGAGGGCCCAGGAGCCCTGAGCGTAGGCTTGAGGGATTTGTATCAGATTTGTCCACACAGGTTGCTGGCGCCAAAAGGAGGACCCAAGGAGGCCGACACAGCGGAGTACGTCTGGCTGAAGGTCATCAGGACAAAGTGGCTCAACCCCAGGCTCTCCGGCCCCGACCGAGTGACCCAGCGGACCTCTCATGCTGTCCGCATAGGAGGAGAGGGGGACAGCTGGTGCCAGTGTGCGGCGGGGAAACCACCTGCTAGGACCGGGGACGACATCAGGACGGACATGGCCCTCGCAGAGGAGGTTGACTCGGAAGCAGCCATCAGTGGACCGAAGGAGGAGGATTCTGAAGACAGCCCGACAGCAGACTACTCGGAAGCGGCTGTCAGCGGGCTGGGGGACTTGTCGAGGCAGCAGAGGAGTCTACTTCTCTCTGATCAGTTCCACCCGTGAAGGGAAAGCCGCATCTCCCCCTCCCTATCAGCTGCCCTTGTTGGCGTATTCCTCTGAGGGGGGGGCTGATGATTCACCACACAAGGAGACTGATTTCTAGCACTCAGGTTGCCCTCTCATGGTTCCTTCACTGCCATGGAAAGTGGTGTTCTGTTCCCAAAGATTTCAAGTACTTTGGGTCTCAGTTTCTGATATGTTTCAAAATGCCTTTATCACCTGATAAGTGTTACGTTTGAATGGCAGAAAGTCTTGTTGCAATTTCCAGATATTGAGGGAGGCCCCTTGAGTTTCCCTGTTAATTATAAATAGTCTGTGCAAATAGCGGGGGAGGCCAAAGGGGGATTTTCCTCAGATATAATGGTTAAATTCTTCTTAAGTTAATAATGCACAGCCTGCAGGCCTTGAGAATCGAGTCACACAGTTAACAAGACAACAGTCGGTCTGAATTGTCAATGAATGCATTCATTCCAGTAAACGCTGACTTCGAGGTGAAAGGAACTTCACAGACGCCCTTAAAGTGACAAGAACAATGAACTTCTGTTAATGCTAAGGAGTGTGTGTCTATTGGAGCAGCTATATATAAAAAAAGCTATAAAAACCTACTGCTCACTTACAAAGCCCTACATAACCTGGCCCCCCCCTATCTGGCTGACCTTCTTCAGGAGTACACCCCCTCTCGCTCCCTCCGCTCCTCCTCTGCTGGTCTGCTGACCGTCCTCACCCCACGCCTCGTCACCATGGGTGCTCGGGCTTTTAGCTGCACTGCTCCCAGACTCTGGAACTCCCTCCCCCCGCACATCCGACAGTCAGACACAATCACCTTATTCAAATCCCAATTAAAAACCCACCTGTTCAAATCTGCTTACTCACTGTAGTGCTCCCCATTATATGTTTCATTTGTGTCCACTTGACTGTCTCCTCCATGATTTCCTGTTTGTGTTTTTATTTTTGTTCTGTTGCCTATTAGCTTTTATTTTATTTATTTATTTTTTATTTATTTATTTTTTTAAATCGTACGGTGTCCTTGGGTGTCATGAAAGGCGCCTAAAAATAAAATGTATTATTATTATTATTATATGTGAATTCTGCTCAGACAATACCTGTGTTTGTAGTTTATTGATTTCTTTCTGTTTTATTCATGTGTGGGTGCTAAATTGCTACAGCATAACGGGGGTGCAGTTATGCAGGACAGGAGACTAGGGGGGGAAGGGGATATTCTTCTTAAGATCTCCAGCAGGTCAGGAAAGTCTATGCAAGAATGTGAGATAACGGACTCCAGATGTGTTTTGCTACAACCGGAGAGACACTTGTTTATTATCTGGCTGGCTCGCGCTGGCGCTACGACACGCCATCTTTCTGCATCCCCCAATGAGATGACCTAAAAGGAGGAGCATCTGACCACAGCTCCGCCTGTTCTGTCTTTGGGTCGCTCTCTTTTTCTCCTGCCGTCAAGACGATGAGGTTCTCCCGGCATTTGGACCAGAGCAGGGGCTGGGCCCACCCCACCCCACCCCTTTGAGAAGTGTATTGTATTCTTACCTTTTATCGTTAAAACAGATTATTGTTTAACCCTTATCCTGGTTGTTTTGAGTTTTCCTTCTTTTAAAACAAACTCATATAGGATCGTTACACATAGTCATTTGATGCATTATTCATATCAAAGAAGATTCTGCAGCTTTGACTATGCGTGAAATGATTCAGAAATGACGGGTGCACATTTCTCAGACAATACTGCTATGAATGTTTAAGGTTGGGCCAATGTTTCTGTTTCTGTTTGCATTGCTTTATATGTGTGTCTCTCAGCCCTGCATCAGAACAGCTTGACACATGACAGACAGCCTCTTTACCTGCAGTATGATGACCAACTCTCTGAGAAGATGTTTAGTACACACAGTCAGTGGTTTGTGTTTGACTGTGTCATTGTATGCAGCACCTCTTTTCACCCTCTGTCTGAAACCAGAGCCCAGTCTGCTCTGATTGGTTTGCTGGCCGGCTCTGTTGTGTTTGGTCAACCGCTTAGAGATGTCTCGCCCCTTAGCCTATCACGTACAATGTGTTGGAGTGCTAGCCAGTAGAATCGTGAGTGTTACATAATGACGAAAAAGCACAATAGGGCCTCTTTAAAAAGCCCTACATTTCCCCAGAAATAGAAGCAGCTTCTCTGCACCACATGTCCTAACGCTGGAACACCCTACCAAGACATATTAGAGGCAAACTCTCCAATAACTCAAATTGTAATTAGTGACATATTCCTTTAATTCCCTTTTACTCCTTATTCTTCTTGTTATTTTTTATATTGTTTCATTTAAATAAATATATATACTTTGTTTAATAATATCATTGTTTTGAATTTGATTTGACTGTATTTAGTGTGTCTTTCTTACTTTTACTGAGTGGGTTATCTGCTAATAATTTTTTTAACTATTCCTTAAAATCTATATATAGCAGTGGCGACCCGTCAGGGCCTTCGAGGTGGTCAGAGAATACCCTGCAACACTGAGATAAAACAACCAAAACATTGAATTTAATTATATAAATAAAATGTATATAAAATGAATAAATGAGAATGGTATCTGTGTTGTTGATCTGTAATATCACACTGTTACGTTGATGTGTTTGTCCTTCTCGGACCATGCTCTACGCATTTCAGTGGTTTTGTGTTAGAAAAGAAAGCAACCAATCAGATCTTGTTCTGGGTCTCTGGGTAGAATATCCTTCAACCAGGTATTCTACATCCTTGATCGAATGCCCTGGCCGTTGCACTAAATGAGAGCGTACGTTTGGACTGACAGTTTGATCAACCAATCAGATATTGATTTGTAGCCAATGGGCGTGTTCTTTCAGAGTTCCCCTCGGCTCCAGGGTGCTCAGGAAGGCCCGCTAGTTAACGGGCTCGAGACAGAGGATGGATGAATGCCACGTAGCAATTTATTTGAAGTTGTATTGGTTTTAACGTTGAAATTGCAACAGGTGAAGATGATGTTGTTGCGTCATTGTTGTCAGTACCCTTTTCAAGACGACAATTCAGTGAAAAGACGGACATTATAACGGCGAGGGGGGGGGCGGCATGTGGGGGTGTGTGCAAGGTCCAGTTGTAATAGACATGGTTCGCCACTGATATATCTCATATATATGCTACATGTGTTGTGTGCCATGTTGTTAAAGCATGTTGAGATGTCATGTGTCATGTATGTATGCCATGTGTCATGTGTATGGGGAGTGCTGTACAACAAAGCATCACATGGCCCTCTCTCACCCGTGCTGCTGTGTGCAGATGCTTCCAGTCGGCATAGAGCCTCTCAAACTGGGTCCTGTTGCTCTGACTGGACGACACCAGAGTCTCCAGCGCCGTGAGCGGGGCCTCACAGTCCTCCAGGTCCTTCTGGATCACCTGGGGACACACATTTATTTTTTTAAATGCTTGCCGTGTCTTCACCATGAGCCTGAGTCTCCAGAGATGGTGCTGTTGAGGACGTCCTGTCTTAGACGCTGTGTCCCAGTGGCTACAAGACCTTTGTAGCATGTTTTTAATTCAACTTACGTTTATATAAGTATGTGCAGGACAGCACAGCATTTTGATCATTTGTCACACACATTTAGACAATGTCCCGCTTTGGATTGACAGGCGCCCGTTTTAACCTTGGCTGTTATCCAAGGATGTTTAGAAAGCAGAAGAGGGCTGTCACCATTAGCTGTGTCACATGTCAATCAACCAAGGTAGGTATTTACCAGAGGTGTAGCCGGTGACCTTTGACAGATTTGTTTTCAATCTCGCATTGAGGTGATTATGATTTGAAGCGACACTAAATGCAAAACTCACAAAAAATGCCAGGCTCATAAAGAAGAATGTCTATGGAGACATTCCTCCTGAAACCAGAAGAGGATAACCGAACAGACGTGGTGACAGCGGCTGAAGTGTAGAACGTGTACCGCACTGGAGAGCATTACGGATGATGGTTTGTTGGGAGAAAATCAATTCAAACCATATCTTTAATTATTTCACTTTCATAGTTTGTGCAAACAATTAACCCATAGTCAAATGTGTTATTATATTTACAAGCCAATAGTGTCAATAGAAATGTTTATTTTTAAGGGTTAAATAGACAATATATTTGAACCTAAACTAGCTCTTATCATTGCAGTAACATGTCCCACGTTGTCCTGCACAAACATCCTCTTTGTCCCACATGTGGCTGGTTGGCACCTGAGGCCTGTACCACGAAGTCGGATGTTCTCTTAGCGGCTAACTTCAGGGGAAACTCCGGCTTTCCGGTCCTACGACGCTGGTTCTCTTTTTAGCAGGCTAGATCTCCATGGTAACTTATGCTGAGCGGCTAACCTGCCCTGGAGCAGGTTAGGTTGCAGGCTAAGAGCTCAACTCAGTGAAAGCACTGCCTGCTGACCAATCAGAGCTCAGTGTGCGGAGTTTAAAGCGATCAAGTCATATTACAGGAGAAAGGAAATACAGAAAGACGGCCGGCGAAAATCACCGACTGTGTGAACGTGAACATGAATAGAATATCACCTCCATCTTCAGAGCAATCTGACTATTATAACATTAGCGTTAAGAAAGCTTACTTAAATATCGGCCACAACATAAGTAACCGGATCAGAGTAACATGACGTACACTGTGAGTGCAGACGTCGATGTTTTGGATTGGGCCAACCGGCTAACTCAAACAGATCAGGTTAGGTTGAACCAGCTTCGTAGGACAGGCCTCAGGTCAGCCTTAGTGCAACTGTCATAAAAACCTCATTTCCCTCTGGGATTAATAAAGTGTTTTTGATTGATCTGATAACACACAACTATTCATTTTCATTTCAGGCAACTCATCTTTCCACATGGTGTCACTGTCAGATATCTAATCACGTACGTCATCGCTGCAGGATCTCTATCAATAAATCAATCATTCTGACAACAATCAAAGCAAACGGTGTTCACAGTTATTAACTTCCTCGTGTTTCATCTGTCAACGTAAATCAATGGAACCTGCCTGAAGGAAGTGATCACAGCCCAGCACACCCTAAGACACAGCTGTTGACTGAAACTGATATTAGTGAATGCAATACATTTGTTTTAATGGATCCAACTGTGTAAACACATTTCCATCACACTCTTGGGTCTCGCTTTGTAAAAGGTGACGTTTCCAATGCAGGAACACGTGTTTTGCTGTGGTAATCTACTGTAACCATGGCGAGCGTCTTGTGTTCTAACAGGAGCGCTGGCTGTCTGAGTCTGGTCTTGGATTGCTCTCACCATGAAGCGGTCCGCCTGGCTCTTCTTAGCCAGGATGTCGGGCTGCAGGCTGTCGGCCGCCACCAGCTGGAGCTGGAGAGTGGACAGCTTTGAGCAGAGCGACTCATCGGCGGCACCAAAGTCCTTGGTTCTGGAGATTAAGCCCTGAGGGTGGAAGAAATGAGAATTGAGTGGATTGGTCATTGTATAGTGCTCCTCCATGATGAGAGGAAGCCTGCGCAGGCAGGGTCAGCCTTCTAGTTCACAGTCAGTCATCCAGTGGTGGAAGAAGTATTCAGATGCTCTACTTCAGTAAAAGTACCAATATATTATTAACAAAATACTTCATTACAGGATAAAGTCCTGCATTCAAAGTCTTACTTAAGTAAAACAACAAAAGTATTATCAGCAAAATGTACTTGAAGTATAAAAAGTCAAAGTAATCAATGTGCAGAAAAATTCCTTTTATGTGTGTATGTGCAATTATATATGTGATATTTCTAGATAAAATATATAGACAAACAAAGATCTGATTTACTTTTTGTAAAACATTTAAAACTAGTTACATTTTTAACTAAGTACAGTACTTGAGTACTTAATGACTTCCCACCTCTGGCTTCATCACATGTTAAACCACTACCTTGACTTGCAGGGCTAATAGTGAGCAGGCGGTGTTTACTGAGCTTGTGTACGTGAGTGTGTTTCATTCCTTTAGCAATGGGAATGACCAAGACATATGGAATGTGTGTAACTGCAGAGTTATTTCAGATCTACCGGCAGCCCGCCTGACGGGTAGACGTCACCTCTGTAGGAATGTTTAACTGACACGGTGTGGCGAGAGGTGGCTGCTAAAGAACACATCCACACACTAATAACACACTGTTCCATACATCTGTTTTGTCTTCATATACACTTTGTTATATTAGACAGCATGTATTCTATCCTATTCCCTTTTACATTCTATTTGATCCTTTTCTTCTTTATATGCAAATGCCTTCCTACTCCTGCAACTTCATTGAACAAGTATGTGTGTTGCACTATTTCATGTCTTTACTTTTATGTTAAGTATATTGTATGTTGCATTGTTGGAGTGAGTTAGCAGGCTGTGTCTAAAGACTACAATGTGGTGTGTGGTGCAGGAATGGTCATTGTGTCGTGTTCTTCCTGCCTGTAGCATACCTTGAGTTTCCTCCATGGGGTGGACAGTACACATGAATGTTAGAGGTGTGTGTGTGTGTGTGTGTGTGTGTGTGTGTGTGTGTGTGTGTGTGTGTGTGTGTGTGTGTGTGTGTGTGTGTGTGTGTGTGTGTGTGTGTGTGTGTGTACCTGCAGCCGGCTCTCCCTGCTCAGCAGCTGGGCGTGCAGCAGCTCTCGGTTCCTGACGGCAGCAGTGAGCTCTCCCTGCAGCCCGTCAGCTCTCTCAGCACCGAACACAGAGTCCAGCAGCCCCCTCTTCACCAGCAGCAGGCTGAGACGCGCCTGCAGCTGACCACTGTCCCGCAGCAGGCGCTACCACAGAGACACAGTCAGCACACACACACCACCCTGCAATGCAGTCACACTACCTAGCTGCACATACACTTCCCTTTTGCTTTTTAAAAAAAATGCTCTTCAATTCTGTTTTTCAAGTTTATACAATCATTGACAATACTTATCAATATTCTATTTTAGCCTTCTGTCATTTACAATGAAAGCACACATCAAGGACTCGCTGACCTTCAGAAATGCTATCAAATAAAGTATGAACATGAACAAGGTTATGGGGGTGTACCTTTATGATACTCAAACGAGGGGGGCTTAGAAGAAACAATAATAAAATGACAACAAAATCCACCCTGGTGGTCGTACTGGTGCAACATACATTATCCATCTTTTCAATCGTTGCAATCTCAAGGCAAAGGTATCCTCTCATACTTCCCTTTTTCAATTAGATGTGTTCACTGGTTGCCACTCACCACCCTAAAACTGCAACAACATTGTTGTGAAATAACATAATTGTGCAATATATATATATATGTTTTTAATTGTATTCAATTGTGTGTCTGAGGTGGATTAATTTATTCATATTGTGATAATATTAATATTAATGCACTTACTTAAAGGGGACCTATCATTCAAAATGCACTTCCGTACCCAAATCTCTAAAAACGGGGCTGCAATGGATCTGATACAGACTGATGCAGATTTGAAATTGTTCTGACGTCAGAAACAAGGAGCTCCGCCTATTTGGGCAACTCTCCACCTATCATGGGAATGAGAGGTTGCGTGGCATGGTAACAGCATGGTAACAGCATGGTAACAGCATGGTAACATGAAGCTCGTGCCTCGCCCCCCTCCTTTGCAGGGGGGCGTGGTCAGCTGCAGCTCATTTGCCACAGAATCAGCCCCTGCAAAAACAGGGCTGGAATACAGCAAATAGAGCGAAATGAGGCGTGGCTAAAATGCAGGATCTGTTTGGTATTTTGACAAAGACACTTCACAGACATGTTTTATATAGGTATGGCCCTACAATATATGCAGTTCAAATATTCTGCTGCTTTTCCAAGCCTTTTTACTTCTTCTCTCATCACACGTTCAAGCCCCCAGTGTTCATGTAACATTTCAATCTCAAGTCTTCACTTTCTTCTTACACATTACATTTCAGCGTAGCAGTTTAGCGTCAGCTTTTCAGCATGAAGCATTCCCACTAGCAATTTCTTCAGGAATCGCATTCTCTAGTTTTGACTGATATTGCATTTGCAAAAAGATTCTGCACAGTGGAGGGACTGATCATTATTGAAGTATTATTCTCATTCAAATTGAAACATCTGTGATGTGATATTAAAAAGACGATTCCTTACCAAAGAAATGTGTTTTGTTTATTCAGTATACTAGGATTTGTCTTTTTCCCAAAATGATAAACATATGTATTGCCTAGCTTAGTTGAGAAATACATACAATTAGTGTTTACTAATTGACCCCTTTACTCGTCACATCATGACGTAATGCCAGATTCTTTCCAATACACAGACTTCAGAAAATGTCTCCATACTGAATGTCAAACTGAACTTCATACAGGTTTGTAACGTGCCGTGATAGTGAAGCTACTCTGAAGCTTTGAACTTGATTTGACTGTTGACTGGAAGTCGGACGGATCTGAATCCATTTGATCTTTTTGTTCAGAGGGTGTACAGGTATGTGCAGCAGGGGAAAGCAGGGATATTATGTCTGACCTACCCCCCCCCCCCCGCTGCTTCTGTTTCCTTTTAGCTTTAGCTTGGGGACCCTTGGAGACACACAGCACCCTGACAGTGGGATTGACATTGTTTATCCCCACTGGTGTATGTCATGTGTAACAGTAGAGACGGGAAGCTTTGGGAGGAGGCTGAACATGTTTCGGACTTTACTCTCTGGTGGAATCCAGTGCACTAACATGGAGCTGAAAACTAAGAAGCCTAATAGATTAGTATTAGTGATAGTGCTGTTCAGCCTTCTCTGTCTGGTAGCAAACTCTCACAGTTTCATAAAATATGTTTATGAAATGAAAGATGAGTGGCAACCCCTGGCATGGAGCGGTGTTCTGGTAAACATTTCTGATTAGTAATTAGGATCGCAGTGTGAACAGACGATGTGTTCACTTTCACAGCAGAACTGTTGGACTTGTATTAACTCTGGTGTGGTTGATTGACTGCGCATGGTTCTGTTTGTAATAACCGCCTGAACAAAGAACAGACCTGAATATGGATTTATGATAGCATTTGTATAGGGATTTTCCTGTACTATAATTGTTCTTCTATAATTAGGTTCTTGTGCAAGTCAGGCGCGCCGGATTCATTTTAGAAGTAGGGGGGGCCAAAAAAAGTGAGTGTGTATGGCCCAATCCCAAACCACGACGCTGAAGTTGGCTTCCGATTCAGAGCATCCGATTCGGCAGTTAAGGGGAAAGTTAAGGGAAATTTACATGACAGCGCTGAGCGAACAATCCTCCGTGTTTGAACCTCTTAAATCGCTGCATAGCCGATTTATTTGGACTGTATTATCCCAGAGACTCTAAATATTCTTTATAACACGGTTTGAGATTTGTGAAACCTTAATTCTATTTGTGAAAATGAAAAAAAGGCTTTTGGTTCATCTGGCTTCGCTGATGAAGGTCCAGGCTCCGGAGGTTTGGATGTCAGGGATGTGACCTTCCAGTTGTTACATTTAAGTTTAGATTGACTGTATTTAGTTTTCTTCTGCACTGGTTCTTCCGACATGTTTGCAAGTGTATATATTCCTTCTATCTGGTTAACGGCTGACACACACAGAACAACGTAACACATAAACAAATCTAAGCTTTTGTATTGGTTGTAATTTACATGGATACATTTGAATGCTGTGACAATGTCCTATTTGATTGGGTTACAATGTAGGCCTACATATTCTTCCTGTTATGTCTGTTTATTTGACCTAATGCAAAGTGACCCGCTCCATCGAAATCAGTCGCATTGACCCCAAGACACATTTTGATTCCTAGCTTTCTGATGATATCAGGATTGTTGTTGTCGGCTACTCCACATATTAAGCAAAATATATCACATTATATAATGACTGTTACAGAGTCATCATTTTGAGAAAAAGGCCTTTAAAGTGTTCTCTTCTCTGGAATCCATCGATCTGATTGATTATTAGCGGAGCAAATGATCAAAATATTACGTAGGGAAGATAGCCTATTTTCGTTTGGATTACTGCACTCACGAGAAACACCGGCTGTTGTTATGCCTGCTGTGACGTAAAGTTACTCCGCTCTCCGCTTGTAATTATGCCGAAGCTTCAAAGTTGTATCTATCATCTGAATTTGCCGAAACAAGTTTAATATTCTGAAAGCCAAGACTTTGTTTCTTTGAAACCAGAGGAAAACAAACTGTAACGGACCCTGCTGTATTGTCTATGATTACTATATGCCTTACATTCATCATTTCAGCGGGAGGGAGGGGGGGCGGCGCTGAGGAACAGCAGAGTGGCCAGTGAGAGGCGAGCTGTGGTCTTCCCTTTACAAGCTTCAAACATGCCTGTAGCTAATGAGATTAAATATAACAATCAAAAATAACAAACATATACACAGCTAGATCAGATCGCGTTTTCGATGCGACTTTAGAGCAGAGGGGAATTATTGAAACGGGATTTGTACAGTTTTCCGCGGCATCTGCTGCTGAGAAAATGTCGGGCAGGGCTGAAAAGTGGGGGGGCCATTGGCCCCCTGGCCCCCCCGCTTCCGGCGCCCTTGGTGCAAGTACTTTCCCTGTATTTCTATTTGGTGTGTATTGTATTCACCAGACACTAAGGAGAATAGAAAAGCCACTTCATTAATTGTTATGTCTGGGAATAATGTTAATGTTGGCTGGACACTTTGTATAATCTTTGCATTGCATTTAAATAAATACCACTGTTTGTATAGTTTTGTATTAATTTATGCTTAAGGATAATGCTAAGGTTTGTTGTTGTTTACGATGGGGATTCATACCATAAAGAAGGTTTCAGTGCAACCGTGGATGGTTAAACATTTTTGATCGTGTTAACGTGCTAATGGGCTAACGTGCTAACGTGTTATGGTGATAATAACCTGTAAAGGTTTCAGTCTAGTTGTGTACTGTCTTTACTGAATGCAGTGTTATAGTTTGGTGTTATCACGTTGGTAGTGGACCGTGCAAGATCCAATGTGGACTTGGACTGTGATTTACTTTCAATAAAGCTTCTGTGACACGTGGCCTAAGAACGACCACACAATTATCAACAATATACAAATTAAAAAAGGGATGATTCTCTGTAGGTCAATTACTACGATGGCCACCTCTCGCATTTGATACATTACAGTTAGAAATAATTAAATATGGCCACTTTAAAGAAATATGTTTACCTCTATGTTCTGGACCATCATGGCGTTGTTGGAGAAGTCAGTAACCTCAGCCGAGTTCTCCAGAACCTGGAACACCATGTGGCTCCACTGAGCGAACACCAGCAGAGGGTCCTGCAGGACGTCCCTCAGCCCCGACTCGGACTCTGAACACAGCCTGGTGGCTCTGCTCTTCACGCTGCAACGTGAGCAAGCAGCACACTTACACCAGAGAACAGGGACGATACAGGAGACACATGTTGACTGGGTTTCACCCAAGCACTCCTTGTTATCATGATCAGGTAGGAAGCAGTTCTTAGGTGATAAGATGTCCTAATAGTTTGTTTTTTTCATTTCAAGACCTTTGTTTATATTGGCTTGTGGTCTTCTTTACTGGCACTCACTGTTAATATCAGAAAGGCCCCCTTTTCAACTGGGTCTTAGTTTAATCAACTTTGAAAGCATCATTATTTAGTTTTCAATAGTGGCAAATCCCACAGGGAGTAGTCCAGCTTGGAAAATTGCATACAGAATTTATTTTCATTTAGGAAACAAAAATAAAATGAATACACACACATAGACACACACCATTTGCCTTCTGAAGCAATTTGGTAAACGACCACACTACTTCATGGCCACAGTCCCCCACAAATTACTTATAATTGTATTTATTTCATCAGCAGAGGAATTCAATTGACTTTTGCCAGGTATCAACTACATGTATTCAAATCCCTGATGTCTGAGCCTGTTTATTGATAATTCACGTTCACACATTGCAAAGCAATCCTAAAGTTAGTGGCACACTGTAACATAAACAAGTAACTTTTTACTTTCAGGTTTTTTAAACAGCTAGAGACTTCCTGTCACAAACCTCTGATGTTCTTTGACAACAGCCAGGACATCATGAGAAAGGTGGCGTGAGTCCTCTGGGAACCTGAACAGCTCCTTAAGCTGAGCCTTCAGTAGTTCCACCTGGGACTCCTCCCCTGCCAGCGTGTTCCTCACCGCCTGCAGGAGACACAGGAGCACCAGCAGCGTGAGCTCCAGATAACAGGATGCTCGGATCATGTTAGCACAGACAGCAGGCTTACACTCGTAGTGCAGGCGTTGTGTATTCCATTACACACCACGTGAACATCAATTAATTCAGACCATTAAACATCAAATAAGTCAGGCTTATAGTCTGTGGCAAAAAGGACTGCAGAGTGAGTCAGTTACAACCCAATAGTAACACTAATACAGTCATTCAGCCTAATAGAAAATAGCTATAGACCAGGGGTATTAAAACAGAGAAAATGCCCTCAAGCAAAGGTCCGGAAATTCATTATGTCTAATTTGCGTTATGAATAAGTAAAATATACAGCTCTGGAAAGAATTAAGAGACCACTGTTTGCTCTGGCCTCTATTTATAGTTATGTGTGTGAGTAAAATTAAGAAAATGTAGATCGGACACCAAACAGATCACTGCAGCATCCCATAATCCCCTCTGTTTCAGCCCTGTTTCCAAAGTGCTGATTCTCTGTCTGAAAATAAGGAGCCCCTCCCCACGCCCCTCTGATGCGGCTTTCACACCAGCGCTTTTCCCTTTCTAGCTCCGAACGGGAGCTTTTCTGGCTCAGCTCCGGTTTCCCTTTTCTGCTCCCGCTCTGTTCACACCGCCCAGAGCTGCCGCTGCTGCGTCACGACGTCACCGTCTACTGTACGTGCCTGCTTCATAACATCCAAACCGCGGACATCCCTCACTTCGACAACAACAACAATGGCCGATTGTATTGAAGCGCTGTTCACTTTGGTTATCCTCTTACGAAACTAAATGGAAGGCATCGGACGACTTTACAAGAGACGGCTTTACAAGGGACGACTTTACAAAAGACGACTTTACAAGGGACGGCTTTACAAGGGACGACTT
Organism: Pseudochaenichthys georgianus; assembly: GCF_902827115.2. Lineage (NCBI taxonomy): Eukaryota > Metazoa > Chordata > Actinopteri > Perciformes > Channichthyidae > Pseudochaenichthys > Pseudochaenichthys georgianus. Next base: position 33,183,213 of record NC_047524.1, on the reverse strand, counting down.
TACAAGGGACGGCTTTACAAGGGACGACTTTACAAGGGACGACTTTACAAGGGACGGCTTTACAAGGGACGACTTTACAAGGGACGACTTTACAAGGGACGGCTTTACAAAAGACGGCTTTACAAGGGACGACTTTACAAAAGACGGCTTTACAAGGGACGGCTTTACAAAAGACGGCTTTACAAGGGACGACTTTACAAGGGACGACTTTACAAGGGGCGGCTTTACAAGGGGCGGCTTTACAAAAGACGGCTTTACAAGGGACGACTTTACAAGGGACGACTTTACAAAAGACGGCTTTACAAGGGACGACTTTACAAGGGGCGACTTTACAAGGGGCGGCTTTACAAGGGACGACTTTACAAGGGACGACTTTACAAGGGGCGATTTACAAGGGACGACTTTACAAAAGACGGCTTTACAAGGGACGACTTTACAAGGGACGACTTTACAAGGGGCGGCTTTACAAGGGGCGGCTTTACAAGGGGCGGCTTTACAAGGGACGACTTTACAAGGGACGGCTTTACAAGGGACGGCTTTACAAGGGACGACTTTACAAGGGACGATTTACAAGGGACGACTTTACAAGGGACGGCTTTACAAGGGACGACTTTACAAGGGGCGACTTTACAAGGGGCGGCTTTACAAGGGACGACTTTACAAGGGACGACTTTACAAGGGACGGCTTTACAAGGGACGACTTTACAAGGGACGACTTTACAAGGGGCGATTTACAAGGGACGACTTTACAAAAGACGGCTTTACAAGGGACGACTTTACAAGGGACGACTTTACAAGGGGCGGCTTTACAAGGGGCGGCTTTACAAGGGGCGGCTTTACAAGGGACGACTTTACAAGGGACGGCTTTACAAGGGACGGCTTTACAAGGGACGACTTTACAAGGGACGATTTACAAGGGACGACTTTACAAGGGACGACTTTACTTGGAACTTTACAGACATCACATGCGAAATACAAGACTTCTTTGTGGTCTTCAGCATCAATGACGAATCTGCCCCTGCCCCCGCCTCGACGTAAGAGAGACGTAAGCGACGCCGCCTCTTAGCTCCGAAGCTCTTGCCTCTAGACCGACAATTTTTTGGAGCTGGAAGTGAAACGGATTCCGGAGCTAAGAGGCGGCGCCTCTGCGGTGTGAACAGGAAAAAACGGTACTTTTCAGCTCCAGCTCCGAGCCGGAGCTGAAAACGCGTTGGTGTGAAAGGGGCAAGAGAGACATTTGGTTACAAAGAACTCAATGGTGCTCTAGGAAGAGATTCAGGTGATAAGGGGGGGGGGGGGGGGGGGGGTTACCTTGGTTGGTGATTGGCTAATGGTTACACAAGACAAAACATCGTTATGACATCACAAAGTGACCAAAATCTGATCAGCTCATTTTCGGACAGGTTTTTATAGAAATGGATCAAAAAGAGAGCGAATCTTTGTTCCTGACACTTTCAGAGTCTCTTTCCACACATGTTGATGTAGAAGAGACGTGAAGAAGAGGGGACACATGTTGGTGTAGAAGAGACATGAAGAAGAGGGGACACATGTTGATGTAGAAGAGACATGAAGAAGAGGGGACACATGTTGAGAAGAGACATGAAGAAGAGGGGACACATGGTGATGTAGAAGAGACATGGAGAAGAGGGGACACATGTTGATGTAGAAGAGACATGAAGAAGAGGGGACACATGGTGATGTAGAAGAGACATGGAGAAGAGGGGACACATGTTGATGTAGAAGAGACATGAAGAAGTGGGGACACATGTTGATGTAGAAGAGACATGGAGAAGAGGGGACACATGTTGATGTAGAAGAGACATGGAGAAGAGGGGACACATGTTGATGTAGGAGAGACATGAAGAAGTGGGGACACATGTTGATGTAGAAGAGACATGAAGAAGAGGGGACACATGTTGATGTAGAGGAGACATGAAGAAGAGGGGACACATGTTGATGTAGGAGAGACATGAAGAAGAGGAAATAATTTGCATACGTGATCTTTAATAATTGATGGTTTCTAGGTCCGGTCCGTATAGATCGGTGTCTGGGTCAGCTTGTTTAGGCTGTTTTGTTTATGGTTGTACTACAAAGTTGGTCTGCAAAGATGAAAGTCCCTGTGTTGAGTTTCTCTCCCACACACACTGAACAAATCCACTTGGAAATAACAGGAGGTTTTCATGATCTTCCCATTGTGCCAAAAGTGCATGAAAAGAGCATTATGCCACAGTTCCAGTAGTTCAACTGTTTTCAGAATGAACAGGGTGCTTTGCAGTCTGCCCTCAGTTCTTCTCATAGACCCTTTTCACACCAGTGCTGTGTCCTAATGCCTCACTAGTACTTCAGTGCTGAGTGCTTGGGGGAATGAAGGAGAGCACCATCAGTTTCTAAAGGCCGGGTCCTAATTGGCATGACTAAATGAGACGCAGCCATAATTATACTCTGAAGAAGACCATGAGCTTAACACTATGTTTATTGTGATGGGATCTCATAAACCAGTGCACTATTTCTATTTTGTCCACCTAACTTTAAAAACTTGGACGTGCTACCCCTTTACAATTAGTTTTTGAAATATGTTTACTGGCCTTTGGTTTGCACTGCACTGTGAATAGCATTGTTGAGCACAACCTCCTTCAACAAAACAGCAGCCATGAATAGCTTATTTTGACACATCTGTGGAGAGTTGATGGCACTAATGTAAAACCCTCACTGCAAACGTTATCAAACGTTACCCATTGATTCATCTAGCCCAGGGGTCTGCAACCTTTTTGACCAAAAGAGCCATTTTGACCCCTTTTCCACCAATTGCTTTTGTCTGGAGTGGCAACACATATTTGATAGCTTGATAGCTTATAAAGTTGTATATATTGTTACATCATAGACAAAAACTACAGTTTTTTTGCATTTATTATTTATTACATTATAGAAAACTGTTTACCTCAAATAAGAAACAAATAACTCCTATAAGGAGAATTAAAAAAAAATACAGGCCTACTTTAAAATAAATCAACAGCACTTGGGGAGTCCTCTGCATATTTGAAGAAAAGGAATGTAATTCAAATGGTCCCACTTTGAAATAAATAAAACATATAGCTGCACCCTAAAAAGAGTTAACTGATGGAATGATGACTGAAGATCGTCAGCTGTCTTCCTCTTCCGTGTGTTTCCTCCAATACGTAAAGGCACCTTCGACCACTTCTCTCCACATATCAAACATACCGGTAAGCCAGCATCGTTTGCTCTGAAAGTAGATAACTCTAACCACGCAGAATTAAATCATGTGTTCCTCCGGTACTTTTATTTTCTTTGATTTATCCATAGTTCGCTCATCGAGCCGGGGGTCAGGTTATTCGCCTGCAGGAAAAGGCGCTGGTGCGGGACCGTAGCAGGATGTGACGCATATTTGATGTGACCTAATTAAAACTGTGCTTTTTTAATCTGTCGCAGTATCACCTCAAAATAAAGATACGAAACATTTTCAACCATGTAACAAAATATAAATAGTCCTACAAATATTTGTATTTTATTTCCTTCTTATTTTTGTCTAAGCTCAAGGGAGCCAGAGCAGAGGGCTTAAATAGCTGGGGGTTGCCGACCCCTTCTTATTATACATCCATGGTGTAACCCAGGTTAAAAAAAACCCTTCAATCCTAGCAGGCTCCCGTAGCTCAGTATAAATGGCAGCCAGGTCACTTCCGTTTCCTTTACTGGTCGGTTGTGATGCTGGTTGCTGCGTTGATGCTACATGCTACACACAGGGATTCATCCACGATTCCTAAACAGAATAACGTTTTGTTAAAAATTGCTGCAATCAGCGGTGAGTCTTGTATTGGTAAAATGTATTTAAAATGTGTAATGTTATTGAAAAATGTCCGGAATGTGCCCGCTAGCTTAGCGGCTAGCAGTTAGCATTTTCAATGGGAAATATACATTGAGATAGCTCGCGTTAGCTGCTAAGCTAGCGGTTAGCATGCTAATAGTATTGCTAGTAGAAATATCTTATGCATGGGTCTTCACTGATCCCAATTACGTTAAAGAGCCTGTGACAGCATCCCAACAACTGTTGTGCAATGAAATATTGGGCTACTAGTAATCTCGAACCGTCAGTTTAAAAAAGAAAAAGCGATACCGTTCCGTTAAATATCAATAATTTCGAACTTCGCGGGGAAATTCCTTCACTCATTTTGAAGTTTTGGGGGAAGCCGGAAGTGACGTCAATGCGGGAACGCTTCACAGTGCGGCGAGCGAGCCAAACACGGACAAAGTGTGTTGTTATGCGTAGAAATGGTGAATTACTGAGATTAGGCACGTTAATAACGTTTTAATGAAGTTGACTACAGTATATTCATAATCGTCAGTGCTTTCTTGTCAATTCGGCGACATAAACATAAATGATCGTGGTGAAGATGATGATTACATTAGGATTAAAAATCGGTAGTGAGAGCTGCTGAATTTCCTCCCGTCGGATGTGATATAAAAACAAATCGATTATTTTTGTAGTTGTAAACTCAAGTGGATGAAACTACATTTATTAGTGCTTTCATGTCAATGCGGCGAACATATGATACATTAAATGATCGTGAGGATGATGATTAAAAATCGTTTGTTTGAGCCGGTCTGCATTTCCTGATGAGAAAACAAACCGATGCTTTTTGTAGTTGTAGTACACCAACATGGATTAAACGTGTGTTTTTTTTACCACAATGTTGGGGAAATTAATGGATAAAATGCACGGATTATTATTATTCCCACTCCGATCGGGACACTAGGTCCACCGTTTCCCCGCAGCGAGGCTCCCCCCGTTGACAGTTTACGTGGGCTGGGTGCAGTGGCGGACTGGCCTTCGGGACTCGTACCGAAGTGGGCCGGTCGGATAAATCACTAGCACATCCCCCATAGGCGGCGCGTGAGGCTCAGGTTTGGGAAGGCTAAATAACTTCTTTTACCTGACGCTGCCCGCCTCCGGCGTCTATAGAAAAGAGATCAACTCAGTGTGCGGAGTTTAAATCTCTCAAGTCATATTACAGGATACATGAGAAGACGCCGACGTGTCGCACTTATCATTCATATCACATCATCAATCAGATCATCGATCATATAATATCATCATATATCATATATCTCCTTATCTGAGTCAGCTGAGCCGTATCTGGCCGTGCAACACTCAGTGTCACATACTGTATGCAGAAGTATTATTTTAAGCAACACATTATGTTGACGAAACACTCGAGTCAAATGTAATTAAAGTCAGATCCACTCGTGTCTTAGACGTGAACGCGCTCTCAGCTGGAGAGAGAAACCCTGGCTTGGTTTACCGAGTTGATAACCAGCGTCGTAGGACCGCTTTGTTGTTTGTTGTTGTTAGTTTGTTTGTTACTCAAACATATCCAAGGTCTGTTGAACTGGCTTCGTAGTACAGGGCACAGGTGGCGAGCAGCGCTAATGTCAAAGACACAGACATTATATTTGTATTTTACCAGGATGCAGTGACACAAATATTTACATATTTACATTTACTATCTACAGCACCCGCCGCCCCTGACCTCCCCCACTCCCCCCGTTGACAATTTACTAGCGGTACCGAAGCGGGCCGGTCGAGAGTCCCGGGATGATTTGTAGTCCCATTCCACCACTGGCTACATGACCGTATGATCGCCCATATTGACGCACCTCATTCCTAAACTTCTAACAGATACAACATAAACCGATCCTTCAGCCGCATATGAGCTCTCAGACACGTTCAAAATTAAACTGTCATCGCTGTCTGAGCTTGCTGCTGTGTGCGCCGTCGTGCGTTTACATGCAGAAGCTGGGATCCTGAACGGTGCAGCTGGAGCGCTGTGCCCGCAATGACGTCACACATAATGTGGCGGGACTTGGAAGAATCCCCGAGAAGATCCAGGAAATGGTCAACATTGAAGGCAGATTAATGGTTATTAAAGTACAAATATCCAAAATCAGTTCAGTAACGGTTTTCAAGGGGACAATATGTACTCAAATTGATGGGTTTGGATGATGGGGGAAAACCGTGTCACAGGCTCTTTAAGTGTAACCTTGTGGGCTTTTGGCTATCAGCCCTGAGGTATTGGTTTGCTGTTTACTGGCTGAATGTAAACAGATTAATGTTTTGTATAGAAATGGATATAGAAATGTTGTACAACCAGAAATGTATTTATTTTATTTAAGAGATTTATTAAACCAGAAATGTATTTAAGAGATTTATTATACAAGAGATGTATTCATTTTATTTAAGAGATTTATTATACAAGAGATGTATTCATTTTATTTAAGAGATTTATTATACAAGAGATGTATTCATTTTATTTAAGAGATTTATTTTTATTTAAATGCTTAAAGGGGAAGATACTAATTATTCCTTGTGACCTTTTACAGGTCAGGTTTTTTGTTTGGATATATTTTTTTGCCAGGTGCTTGCCGCACCTGATGACCTTTCATGGACCTTGATGGCGAGCTAAGATTCTAAACCTATCCTCCCTGCCACATGGTGAAGTAGGATTAAATGGAAATGAATTAACTTTACCCCGGAAGCTTTTCTTTTGTTCTCTTTTGCCTTTACTGGGCACCTGAAAAATAATCATTTGAATGAACTTGTTGATATCTTGAATACAACTATTTTGTAACGCATACCTGGGGGGTATACTGCGAAGCAGGATTTTCGCTTAGCCGGCTAAATTCAGGGAAAACTCCGGCTTTCCGGTCATCCGAAGCTGGTTCTCTTTTTAGCAGGCTAGATCTCCATGGTAATATATGCTAAGCAGCTAACCTGGTCGGGAGCAGGTTAGGTTGCAGGCTAAGAGCTCAACTCAGTGAAAGCACCGCCTGCTGACCAATCAGAGCTCAGTGTGCGGAGTTTAAAGCGATCAAGTCATATTACAGGAGAAAGGAAATACAGAAAAACTGCCGTCGCAGGAAAGACGGCCGGCAAAAATCACCGACTGTGTGAACGTGAACATTAATAGAATATCACCTCCATCTTCAGAGCAATCTGACTATTATAACATTAGCGTTAAGAAAGCTTACTTACATATCGGCCACAACATAAGTAACCGGATCAGAGTAACATTAAGTACAGTCCGCGGCATATCACTTCATAATGTATCATATCTCCTGATCTGAGTCAGCTGAGCCGTATCTGGCCGTGCAACACTCACTGTGTCACATACTGTATGCAGAAGTATTATTTTAAGCAACACATTAAGACGAAACACTCGAGACAAATGTAATGAAAGTCAGATCGTGTTTTAGACGGGCAGTGATATCATAAACCTGTTAATGTATGCATTCAAACACTTGTTCTGTTCCCAGCTGTATTCACCTTGCAGGTGCAGCTATGTGGCTTTGATCCTGGATCAAGTGTTTAAGTCATGGATGTTTAAAGTTTAACTTCTTCATTTTTGACTAGTATTAAAGTTCACTTTTCATTCAGGAAGTATGACGCTGCGCTGTCAGTGCGCTTCTCCATGTCTGTGATTGGTCGAATGCTCCAAATACCACCCCTTTCATGTGAACGCGCACCTAACTAGATAGGACACGGCTGGCTTGAGCGATCCACTTGATAACCCGCGTCGTAGTACAGTTTAGCGAGAGCGCGTATGTTTTGGATTAAGCCAACCGGCTAACTCCAACATATCCAGGTTAGGTTGAACCAGGTTCGTAGTACAGGCCCCAGGTTTCAGTTTGTATTTTTCACACACATTGAGCTCCATAGTCGTTCCTAGTTCTTCTGAATATCACTCATTTAATTACAGCTAATACACTTGCTACACCTGCTCTAGATATATACACTTTATTTTATAGAACTAACGAGTGTGTTGGTGTCAAATTAAACCCATGGAAATAAATGCACTGCAACTGTTGTTCTCATACACATACACATGTATGTGTACATAATACATTACTGCATATATTTTAATATATATAATCTAGTATAAGGTGCTTTTTTACTATTACTTCTTACTTGCATATAAATGTTTTCGTTATTTTTTTATTCTATTTTGTATCTTTTACTGGATATTTTAAAAGGTTACGTGTGTGTGTGTGTTATATATATTCATCATAGTTATTAAAAAAACAAGAGAATAAAGGAAAAACAGTTATGAAATACTATATGGCAGTAAAACAAGAATACAGTTTGAAAGGGGAGTGATTTGTAAAATATCCATAAAGAAAAAGAACTAGGGCCGGGACTTTAACGCGTTAATTAAGATGAATTAATTACACAAAAATCGCACTTTAAATCGCACTTATTTTTGCACAGCGGAACGTTTCTCACTGGATGAGTTTCAGGCGTACCGATTATACTGGAGCACCAACTAACGTTCATGACTTCAGCATGGGACTTCAAACAACAACAAACCACGGTGAACAATAGTCAAACATGAACGAACAAGCTGATGAGACCGCTTTGGTCGGCCCCGTGGATGGGACATGTTTTAAAAAACGGACGGATGGAAGCGTCGACAAGAGCACGGTTGTGTGCAAATTATGCAAAAAAGAATGTGCATATCACCGCAGCACATCAAGCCTAAAGTATCACCTAAATGCAAAGCATGTAGCAGCTAGCGTGGACGTTAGCCCGACTCCGAGTGCAAGGAACCACACCCTGACCCAACCCACACTCAGCCAGATGACTGGTTTCAGGGCCAGGATAAGTAAGTCCACGTCTGAGAGAATAACCAGCTCACTGGATTGCACTCGACTGTAGACCACTTGGAGTCAAATCCATGTGAAAATTGCTTCTCACTGTTCTCGGGTCAAATATGTATATTTGATTAAAAATGCGATTAATTTCGATTAATTAATTACAAAGCCTCTAATTAATTAGATTAATTTTTTTAATCGAGTCCCGGCTCTAAAAAGAAATTATGCTTACAGTTGTGTTTCATATGGGTGTTGAGAGATGTATCCATAGATCTCTTAATGTTGCTCTCAAAGTGCACCAGATTGATGCTTTCAACTTCAATATTTAAAAAATATCGTCCCGGTGGAGCATGCCCCCGGACCCCCCCTATATGCCGTGAGCTGATTATCGAGCTTTCATTGTAACAGTCGCGGGTGTACTGTGTGTGCGTGTGGGAGTGTTGCAGTTGAACATTCCACTGTAGCGCCCCTGGTGCTCGCGCTTTTGTGCACATGCTCTATAGTGCCCGTAATAGTGTTCACTGGAGTCCAGCACCCCCACACAAAATACCTTCCCGCGCCTCTGCATGCTGCTGTTAATCTGGAGATCAACAGACACTAGCGGCCCGTGTATATGATTATATAATCAGACAACGTCCGTTAAAAAACATTATAACACATAATGAGAGACGTTCTGTAGTCAGGAGGGCGTTTCACCGACGACAGGTGTTCTTACTTTTATGTAGCTCACGGATAATTGTTACTTTACACGACACTGTTCAACACTTAATTCTGCTTCACTCTTTAACTAAACAACCGCGGATGTCTTGAAAGACTCTTTCACTAAAGATTTTGAAGATATCCGCGTTCTTCTGACACGTAAACACTGCGCTTCCTATGTTTTGGTGCGGACTGCGTTCACACCAGCAATGAACCGCTCCAGAGTTCGCAAGCAAGCGGTCCGAGACCATCTATTTTAGCGGACCAGAGTCCGGTTGTTTAGTTCACTTCAGAGGTCTCAGACTGCGTTCACACCGACCCAAATGAACCGCACCAAGCGGCTAAACGCACCAGGGTTCGATTGAACTATAAAAGGCAGGTGTGAACGCACCCTTATTCTACTTTTTGTTTTAATGACTTTGAAATTTACATTTTTCTGGATTGTTAAGCTGCATTAGGAAGAAAGTTGGACAATTATTTTAACTGTGAAATGGACATTGTAGAGCTGATACACCGATAGGGTCTAATCGACAAAGACTTTTCACATTTCCATCATCTTGTGTATGTAAATATTAATTAATCCAAAAATAAGTCTCGCCTTATTAAAATATACACCTGAGAGAAACTCCCTCTGGAGGGAACACATGGATTTCAGCCTTTGCAGACCATTGACATGCACACAAACCTAGAGAACACACTACAGGGAAGGGAAAAGCTCAAAAGCAGAATAGGGCCTCTTTAACTCAATAATACTGTAGATATGTTAAGAAGACGTACCGTGTATTTCCTCCACTGGCCCACCATCTGCTCCTCGGTGTGGTCAGGGGGGTCTCGGCCCTCCCCCAGCTCCTGGTCCAGGCCCTGCAGCAGCACCCTGAGGTGGCCGATGTCCTCCCCCAGTCTCTGGCAGCGGGCTGTGTACTGACTCTGGGAGTCCAGGCTGGAGCGCAGCCCCTCCTCACCCTCACACAGACCCTGCCTCAGCCTCTGCCAGCCCAGCCTCAGCTCCTCTGCCTCCTCCACCACCACCTCCGCCCCAGAGGGGGAGGTGGTGCCCCTCAGCGCCTCCGACAGCCCCTCGATGTGCTGCAGGGTCTTTTCCTCTCCCGCCACGCTGTCGTCCAGAGCCTGGCACAGCAGCAGGAGATAAAGATGAGTGGTGTTGGATTAGAAGGCTGAGATGGAAAAAACATCCTACAACTTGGTTTCATGTTTTATTTTTAACATTAAATATTTGTGAATACTGAAATCCTAACAATTAAGGTTAGTTGCCAAAAAAGTGGAACTATCTCACATTTCGCTATCATTTATTCACGTGCATGTTCAATGATTTTTTCACGCGTTATAATATCCACAGTTATAATCGCCTAACAGAGTGACTCGGCATGCTCTCACATGTCAGCCAGACACTGGAAGGATCAGCACAACTATGTTCAGTCAGTCATTTAGAAAATAGAATTGGAAAATGTTCCTTTTTAAAAATTATTATTATTTGAGGATTGTATTTGGTACACGGACATTTTTTAAAATTTGTAATCTGCCACCTAAAATTATACTACAGGAATACAGGAAATACATTTATCAATTTTAGTTGTCAAAAATAATAATGACGGTAAAAAGTGTACAGTGTTAATGGTTTGTAATCACACTAAAACAAAGACAGACATCATGTGAGATATACACTTACAGTAACATTTGGATAAGACAGGATTCCTATTTTTATATTTAGAATGATGTAGTGTTATACATGTGTCTTAACAAGTTCTGCTGTCATCCCTAATGCTAAATAACCTGATGGTGATCCGTGTATGCTCTTTGTATGTCTTGATCCACCATGACAATAATTCTATTTATTTTTTAAAGAGTACGAAACCTGTAAATGAGGTCAGCATTTGAACCCTTCCTGTTCTCAAAGTTAATCGATATTTGAATGTACTTTTGGTTTGATGCCTCAAATAAGTTATGTGGTAAACACGAGCTGAAGAGATTTTAAGTATTTGCTTCACTACATAAAATATGTCAGTAAATACCCCACTTGTATGGAGTCATGACACATTGGTTGCTAACAAGGGACTGAATGAGACTACTAAATGTCATCAGGTCGAACATTACCCACCATATGGAAGCTGACAACAATCATGTGACTGAAGTAGTTCCTAATGTTAGCCTTTGACTTGTTTAGCTTCAAAAGTCACAAAGTGGAATTGATATGTGGAGAGTATCCTGCTAAAAAACGTGTTTGTGATTATCTTATTTTTGCAATATTCTAGAACCTATGGAAAGATCCCATTGCTTCTTGTCGAGGGGACCCTTGCTCTAATAACTTCTAGGTCTGGCTACAAAAACACATCATCACTGCACCACTCTATTTGTTGGTACTTTTGGAGTTTAAAAACACATGTACCCAGCTCAGAATATTCATTCAACTCCACATACCATATGTTCCCTTCTCCCGTTTAAAAAGGACAGGCTTAGATACATGCTTTTTAATTCATCCGAGTGCGTCTCACCTGTAAGGCTTTGAGCTTGTTCTCCGCCGTCTCCTCCCTCTCCATCAGATCAGTTAGCTCTTTGGTTTGTGACAGCAGCCACGACTGGAACCTGTGAACGCAGCCTTGGTACGTCTGGTGCTCCTCAGCCATCTTCTGGAGCAGCGACAGACACTCCTACAGTAGCACAGCAGGGGAAATGTCAACAAAGCTTTGTTCGAATCAACCCACATCTCACAGCGTATTCTGAGAGACTGAAATCTATCATCTGGTTTTTCAACTGCAAGGCTCTTGAGAGCACATTGCACTGTTAGACGGTGGTGAAGATTATCCAGTGAAACGGCATTATCTACATCCATACTTCAGAATGAGATGTTTGCCATCAGACTGGTGTGTGATGTGAATGTGTGATGCAGATAACAATGTGTGTGGGTGTGTGGTAAAATGTGAGTGACACTGGGAAGGCTGTCTGAAGAGGAAGAGCAGCCGCCGTGCATGTTGGTGTGGACTAACCCTCAGTGTCTCTCACTGAATGTCAGTCATTCAGTCAACTGCTGTCTACCTTTATTACATGGCTTAGTTTAATATTCAATTCTAATTGGTCGATTTGGATATTCAGCGGTCTCCTTTCGATAGCTGGCCGCTGCTGAGGACGCTTTGATCATGTTCTGTTCTGAAGAAAGAAGTCCGGTCAGTTTAATGTAAGCTGTGGCCAAAACAACAATCCTCCAATTGGATACTTTTTAAATATTCATCTTTATATTTGTGCAGAGCAAAACACTTTGGATGCATGACCTCTAAACTGTCTCGAGTAAAGAAAATAAAAAGATCGGGAGAAAAGTAAAGAGGTTAAAAGACACGGAGAGCTGGAAGACAGAGAAATCAACAGAAGAAGTAAACAGTAAAGGGAACAGCAGAAGGAGACAGACAGGAAGGAAACACCGAAGGTAACAACAGAAGGAGACAGACAGGAAGGAAACACCAAAGGGAACAGCATAAGGGAAGTAAACAATGAAGGAGACAGACAGGAAGTAAACAATAAAGGGAACAGCAGAAGAAGACAGACAGGAAGTAAACCCTAACAGGAACTCAGGCCCTATCCCAAACCACTCCCTCGACCCTACCCCTCCGTGACGGAGTGAACTCCGCCTGTAGCCTCACTCGCAGCTCAACGAGGCTCCTCCTGTCAGATGGAGGGAGTACACACAGCAGCAAGCTTTGGGACGGCCTCCCCTCTCTCCGGCACAAACAGGAAGTGCCGTAACCGTATGTAACAACGGTTTCAAATCAGCATCTCTTAGACAAAAAGTTTAAATGAATAACTCAAATAAAACTCCAAACATCTTTCATTGTGTTACTCTTTTGTAAAGCTCTTTTAGTTTTATACCTGATGTTTATAAGCTTCTTAGTTTTTGCAACGGTCTGTAAATATACACAACTTTATAATAAAATGCACACATTTACCTTTTTCTGGACTCAGGTTTGATCCTAAGTTAAAAACATGAGGTCATCATGAGGTCGTTAACATCGCAGTTTAGTTTAGTGGGACGGGTGGCGCAGTGGTCTGTGCATCTGATCATCAGATCAAGGGGGGTGCTGGGGAACTCCAGTTCGAAACCCGCTCCCGCCGCCACTGCGTCAGGCCGTTGTGTCCTTGGGCAAGACACTTCACCCGGAGTTGCTCCTGTGGGTATTGTCCACAGTACATGTATGATACTAATGTGTACTTGTAAAAGCGCCTCGATGACTTCGAGGCGTGAAGATGGACGGTGTGGCGCAGTGCGCTGTGCAATGATCATCAGATCAAGGGGTGAAACCCGCCGCTGCTGCGTCTGTAAAGCCGGTGTGTCCTTGGGCGAGACACTTCACCTGAACTTGCACCTGTGGGTATTGTGCATTGCATGTATAAAATGTAAATAATAAATGCAAGGAATTATTATTATTATTATTATCAGTGGATGTTTGCTGGAACTACTTGTTAACAGCTTGTTTCCTGACGGACACACACAGCGTTGAGACGGGTCAGGTAGAGACCGGTCTCAAGACTCGCTGTTTGAGGGCTTGACAGCCCACTCCCCCTCCACACCGCTCCACACTCGTTGGTTTGGAACAGCCCTTAATATGTGTGAACACGCAAACGGAGGGGGAGTGTGTAGGGGTAGGGTGTAGGGGGTGATTTGGGATTGGGCCACAGTATGGGTTCTGGCAGTGTTTGAAGACTGGTTCATGGAAAAGAAAATGTGAACAGACAGTTACAGAACACCTCCATCAGTGCATATCATATTAAGTTAAGTAGCTGTCGCCGCTGCCTATTTCTTAGCGCAATCAAAAACTATAATTTATAAATAAATTAAATCAAGTTTATATCAATGTGATGCATAAGATATTTGATTTATTCAAGTTGTTGTGTAGTAAGCAGAATAATATGCTACGTGTGTGTGTGTGTGTGTGTGTGTGTGTGTGTGTGTGTGTGTGTGTGTGTGTGTGTGTGTGTGTGTGTGTGTGTGTGTGTGTGTGTGTGTGTGTGTGTGTGTGTGTGTGTGTGTGTGTGTGTGTGTGTGTGTGTGAGGCCATAACAACATTATATTCGTCATTTCAAGCAGTTGGCATGTTGCTTCAGCGATGTTCTTCCTGTTACACAGAAGCTGTTCTTTAACCAAACAAATAATGATCTCTAGTTTAGGATTACATTGTTCTCAGTGCATGGATCATTTAGATGTGTGTCCTTTGATTGTTTGCGTTCTCTTCTCCTGTGCTTAAAGTCTTATCCTACCGGCTTGCTTGTTTGCACTTTCACATACATCACAAACCCATGTACTACACATCCTGTGCAATATCTGAGTTGATGACTCATAACTATTACTCAATGAACACATTAACTCTGACTAACTGACGGATAGAAAAGCATTGAGTGGTGCAGGAATAAGTTCTTAACCAGGAAGCTAGTTAGTTAGCATTTGAGCACTTCCATTTGCCTCGTCTAAAACTCAATGCTTTTATGAATGTGTTTTTGGTCAGATCACAGTGATTTACATGAGTTTAAGACATGTTCTCGTTTGTTCTACGACATTAAATACTTCAGTGCATACCCCACTTCTATAGGCGCGTGCACACGCCTATAGAAGTGCATACCCCACTTCTATAGGCGCGTGCACACGCCTATAGAAGTGTATGTATTGAAAGGCTTCAGCAGCATAATAATAATAATTATAACAATTAAATAACTAAATACATACAGTGGGGCAAAAAAGTATTTAGTCAGCCACCAACTGTGCAAGTTCTCCCACTTCAAAAGATGAGAGAGGCCTGTAGTTTTCATCCTAGTACACTTCAACTAGGAGAGACAGAAGGCTCCAGCAGCTTCTACTGAAGCCAGTCCTCAACTCCGGGGACTTCCGGACGGGACTTCGGGTGGCAGTATACGCCGTGAAGTTGTTTGCGGCCTGCCAGTAAACCCGAAGAAGAAGAAGAAGAAGAAGAAGAAGAAGAAGAAGAAGAAGAAGAAGAAGAAGAAGAAGAAGAAGAAGAAGAAGAAGAAGAAGAAGAAGAAGAAGAAGAAGAAGAAGAAGAAGAAGAAGAAGGAGGGACTTTAAAGAGTTCTCATGAACTAAGGTCTGATGAACCTTTGTGGGAAAAGTACTGCTGTGTGAAAGCGCCTTATGTGTCTTAAAAACAGCGGTTGCTAACAAGTGACTCAATGAGACTACTGAACATCATTACGATGAACATTAGCCGCCGTTAGCTTAGCAGTGGTGACGTGAAGTCATGTGACCGTAACGTAGTTTGCTTATAGCCTTTCATTTTGGAAATGTTAGCTCTTTACACTTCAACAATTATAAAAGTGCCATCGCTTTGTGTCGAGGGAACCCTTGTTATGCAAACTTCTGCGTTGGCCAACACAAGTGTGTCATTCCTACACCACTCCACACGCAAACCTTCTGTCAGTATGCAGCAGGCTGTCGGTGACAGCTCAGTAGTCAGAGCACAGCAGCAGCAGCAGCAGCTCACCTCCGCCCTGTCTCTGACATCGTTGTAGTCCTCCTGCAGCCCCTCCTGGGCCTGGGGATCCACGCTGGGGTCCTGAGTTCTGTTGTGGAGCGCGGAGGCCTCGTCCAACAGCCTCTCCAGCAGCGCCGCCTGGCCCTGGATGTCGCTCAGCCCCACCCTCTGCTGGTCCACCTGCCAAAGCTTCTCCTTCACCCCCAGCTGCAGCTCCACCCCCACATCCAGGCTGCGCTGCTGCCTGGTCAGCCACAGCTCAAACTCTTCGTAGGCCTTCAGGTACTCGCCCCAGTGCAGCCACACCCACTCTATACGACTGGGAGGGGAGACACATGAAGAAGAGTGAGGCTGGGTATCTGGGTATGGTTCACCACAGACTACATATGTATATGCAGTGGAGGAGGAGGGGTCGGATTTTACACTTAAAGGGCCCCT
Organism: Pseudochaenichthys georgianus; assembly: GCF_902827115.2. NCBI lineage: Eukaryota > Metazoa > Chordata > Actinopteri > Perciformes > Channichthyidae > Pseudochaenichthys > Pseudochaenichthys georgianus. Next base: position 33,166,927 of record NC_047524.1, on the reverse strand, counting down.
ATTCGGGGTTACATCAGGGTATATGCAGGAATCCTGAAGTCAAATTTAAGACCTTTTTTAAGACCGCAACTTCGAGTTCTAACCGGTTACATTGGCGACACACTTTACCTCACATTTACTATATTGATTGTAAGATAGCACAACTCAACAGAGTGCAGACAGACGACTGAAGCCTCCTCTCCACATGAACTTCAACCTCTCTGTGAAGGTCAGGTTTAGTGCAGCGTGCTGCTTTGTTGCTTCTATAGACTGTGCTCTTTCATTCCAGTAGAACTCCACAGAAACCAGTATTTGACCAATAAACAAAACAATTGACAACTCTTTGAACTATGAAATATATTAAACTGTGCTGAGCTTCAGCGGGTAATGCCATATAGGAGCTCCCTCACAAATACCCAGGGGTTCAATTGGGCCGGAGCTGTCCGGGGCTAAGATGCTCTGACGTCATCACCCTCACACATTTGTCATATGTTTACAAAAAACGATTAAGACTTTTCTCGTTCTTAATATAGACTATACTTAGGGTCGATATGTGTTGACTTTACTTTAAAATAGCAGATCTCTGTGACCGGATATACACTGAACAAAAATATAAATGCAACACTTTTGTTTTTGCTCCCATTTTTCATGAGATGAACTCAAAGATCTAAAACATTTTCTATAAACACAAAATAACCATTTCTCTCAAATATTGTTCACAAATCTGAAAACATCTGTGATAGTGAGCACTTCTCCTTTGCCGAGATAATCCATCCCACCTCACAGGTGTGGCATATCAAGATGCTGATTAGACAGCATGATTATTGCACAGGTGTGCCTTCGGCTGGCCACAATAAAAGGCCACTCTGAAATGTTCAGTTTTGCTTTATTGGGGGGGTCCGAAAACCAGTCAGTATCTGGTGTGACCACCATTTGCCTCACGCAGTGAAAAATGGGAGCAAAAACAAAAGTGTTGCATTTATATTTGTGTTCAGTGTAGTTCGGCTTACTAGTGAACGTGTGTCTCTTCCTCCGCGGCTCCTCCGTGCAGAGAGTCTGCACTGCAGCGGTGTGAGTCGGGACTTAAACGCTGCGGCATTCTGGCTAGCACTTAGCATGTGGGACCGGACAGCTTTGATCCCCATCGACAGACTCTTTCCCCCCCCCAGAGCGAAGCAAGGCAACGAAACTTAAAATAAGAAGCAGCATTTTACGGGACGCCTTGAGGGGGTTTCCCGACATGTCGTTTCAGTCAATTAAAGGGTGTTTCATGTTGTCGTTGCTTCTTAATAATACCTTAGAAAATGCCGTTTAATATTTTTGAATAGCCTTAATTTTCGCTAAATTGATTCATCAACTTTTAATACTTTTTAAGACCCCGCAGACACCCTGTATATAGATTTGTGTGCATGTTAATGGTCTGTAAAGGCTAAAATCCTAAAGTTCACCCGTCATGTCACATGGTTCTTCCTGATATTATTGCAGATCTCCTGTAAGCTGTAGTGTGCAGCACCTGTGACAGTGGATGATGTAGGTGGAGGTCTCCTCCCACAGGCTTTTCAGGTCTTTGAGCTTAGCGTGGGTGTGGTTCCTCAGCTCTTCATCTTCGCTCTTCAAAAGGTTCTCAGCTGCCACCAGCGCCTTGTCCATCTTCAGACGGCCCTCGTGCACTGAGTGGTGGATTTTCTGTTCATCAGAACACAGGGAGCAGCGTTACAGTCAATGTCAAATGTAAACAACATTAGAAGTATCTCGAAGCACTACCTTCAAATGGTAACATGCCTGTGAATTAACTAGAAGGGGTTCAAAGGTTAATAATGTAACTAAGAATATCATCAGAATGTGAAAAGCCTACAGTTATATCAAAGACGTCAATATGTTATGTTTCTACTTGAATAAGCATGCTCACTGAAATAGCCCTTGTGCCTATAGCAGTGATATTGAGTCTGCTGCACTATGCACGATGTGTAAAGAGAGGTGGATACAGCCTTTGAGGCGGCGTCTTATGAAAGTTGCTTAGTGTCGCATGAAGGTAGAATTGCCTGACTGTTGAGAACAAATTTACCCAAATCATATGGGCCCATAGATATGTTTTTTCTTTTGGCACGTTTCACATCTTTTACGCCCGTAGAATGCAAATTAGGGTTATTAAAGTGATCTTCCTGGCATGTGGATTTACGGCAATCAAAAAAAAAATGTTGCGCCCAATGACATAACGGGCTGACCATTACACGTATGCCACTACAAAGATTTGCTAAATGAACACAACACTGGCTTACTTTAATATAGACCCACACGTGAACACCTCAGAGAGCTGTGTTATTTTTACTTTACTTTATTGGCCTCAACAGTCTGCACTTAAATGGAATTTGCATAGTCTCGCTTTGTTGCCGTTTGGTATTTTGATTCTTCTTTTCAAACGGATTATTATAAATCGAGATTGTATGGAACTAGTAGTAGATGCTGTCCCATATTTTCTATAGAGCTAATGCTAGATATTACACTTTGCATCTTTAACAGTCTGCAGGCACTTTGTTTCTGAAGGTCTGCCATTAATCCAGTGGTGTGTGTTATGAGGATGTATCCCATGGAGCATTTCTGGAATATTCATTTTTCTCTGTGATTTCTAAATTGTATTTCTATATATAGTAACATGTCAAGAGAAATTGGAAGTGTCTCTGTTTAAAGAGCAGTTGTCCCACTCTGGAGTCTAATGAAAGACTGAAGTAGCATCAGGGGTCAGGGGTCACCAAAGGGTCCAACAGAAGGTGAAGTATCTCACCTCTGTCTCCCTGAGTCGGCCCTCCAGGGCGTCACGGGGCCCCTGGGTGTTGTCGTTGGCCTTCAGCCTCTCCTGGACGACCCGCATCCAGGAGAGGGCCGCCTCCAGGCTCTCTTTGAACTCCTGCTGTGTCATGACCAGTCCCGGGCCTGAAACAAAAACACAGGTCAGACTCAGGTCCAGTAGTCTCTCAGGAAGGTTCCTCATGGAGTAAGATGACCCGGACGTTTCTCAGTAGCAGCCATGGCAAAAGCTTTCCTCTAGAGGAGGAGCCTCAATGCTTCCTTTATTATCTCCTCTAGCATAGGATACACTGGACCATCCTCAACAAAAGGAAAGGAGATAATCTTGTACCACAATTCCTTGCAGCCTGAACATTCAAAGTGACGCACCAATCGATTTTCTACGAAAACATCTGATCATGACTCACAAACGCAGATCATGGAAGTTACAGTGCCTATGATGCATATAATATGAGAGGCCGGCTAGCTCACAACTCATACTTGGTCTTACAAACAATATCAGAATCTCACATGTACACCACCAGACTCTTTCACACACAGCATCATACCGTCTTTAACGTACCGTCATTCCTTCCTTCATTTACCATCATACTATCATACATAAATAACTATTCTCTCTCACACACAAAAACACAATCTCTTAAACGCACCATCATACTCTCGTGCACACACCACTATCGTCTTTCACAAACAACTATAATCTAATAGAACATTATAATAGTGTATGTGAAAGAGGACAGTAGTATGTGTGTAATCGGTAAACAATGTATGTAAGACAGAATAATAACCTTTGTAAGAGGGAATAGTATTTCATGTTAATAACAATAGTCATATGTAAAACAGAATAGCAGTGAATGAAAGGCCGAATAATAGCTTATATAAGAGGTAATAATAGTTCAAGTGAATGACTATAGGTATGTGTATAAAACAGAATGATAGGGTGTGTGCATTAGAATAGTTATGTGTGTGAGAGAGTATGATTGAAACGGAAGTGAGTTTGATTGAAAAGGAAGTTGGATTACATTCTCAGTTCCTGATTGGCTCTACGTTTTTTGTTTGACGGACACCGCCCACAATGGCAGTAGACTGCTACTAATTTTCCCTGTGTAACCTGAAGAGTAAAAGGGTCAAGTCCGTCAGAAAGCAATGACTGTAAGCGTACTGTAAGTGTAAGCCTAACACTTACACTGACTGTAAGGATTAGTAACATGTATTGTGTTTATGTGATGACATTTGGAGATGTTAAACTGCGTTAGCATTCGCACTAGCATACACGCTAGCGTTAGCCATACTAGTCTGTATACATGCTTATTGCACTGCTAGCATTAGCTATATTTACCTTGTTTACACTTAGCAGTCCTGTGTTCATCTGTGTATGTTACACTTGCATGTATGAGATCCTTAAGTGCCTTGTATCTTCTTTTTTATAGTTTCACTCCGTTTGAATGTTTGAATGAGTAGACTGCAAATAATTCAATAAAGGAGCATGGCTGCTCATTCCCTGGCTCTCAAAAGACTTTGGCTGGCTGTGTAATCTATGTTCACACTGAGACAGTACAACATAGAGAGAACAGTACACCTATTGTGTAAGTACATACAAGCAGGTCACACAGTATGATCACAAATATATATTTTTTAGATCAAATATGATCTATTCTTATGTAACAAGACATGAAACTACAAGTGTTAATTAAGTCTAAATAACTCAAAATGAGGTACTACTGTCTTATTAGGCCCATATTGAGCAGAGCATATTAAGACCAAAACTCATGTACAACAACTTCCTTACTTGCAATAAATAAGCACTAATTAGAGGGTTATTGAGGAAAAACTCTCAACTAATGGCTTATTACTTGTAGAATATGGTCATGTAGAATGAGACATTAATAAGTGTTTTATAATGACTAATAAATAGCTCATATGCTCATATGAAGGTTAATTATCAACTAGTTGATGGTGAATTTGTGTACCTTAATATAAAGTGTTTCCAAAAGTTCTTATTGCAGCTCAAATGTAGCTAGCAGTGCTCTGAGCAGCTTCAGGCTTTGTTTTCAAGGCTGTAAACCAGTCAAGGAATGAATATTTAAACTGGCTTCCTGTTGGATCAACCTGACTTCCTTTTAAAGTATGCTCACAACCAGCACAACGTCCTCTCACATACAACAGTTCTAAATTGGTTTGAATCCTACTTAAAGGACAGAAACAACTTTGTTTCTATTGGTAAATACACATCTGAGTTGACAAATATGACATGTGGGGTACCTCAAGGCTCCATCTTGGGGCCTCTTCTCTTTAACATCTACATGCTACCACTGGCTCAGATAATGAAAAACAACAAAATAAGTTATCATAGCTATGCGGATGACACACACATTTACGTAACAATTTCACCAGGAGACTATGCTCCAATTCAAACACTGAGTAAGTGCATTGAACAAATCAATGACTGGATGTGTCAGAACTCTCTCCAATTAAACAAAGATAAAACTGAGGTAATGGTTTTTGGAGCCAAGGCAGAACGTATAAAAGTTAGCGCTGAGCTTCAGTGTGCAATGTTCAAACCAACAGATAAAGCCAGAAATCTAGGTGTAGTCATGGACTCTGACCTGAGTTTCAACAGTCACATTAAAACAGTTATTAAATCAGCCTACTATCACCTAAAGAATATATCTAGGATTAAAAGACTAATGTCACAGCAGGATTTGGAAAAACTTGTCCATGCTTTTATCTTCAGTAGACTCGACTACTGCAATGGTGTCTTCACAGGTCTCACTAAAAAATCTATTAGGAAGCTGCAGCTGATTCAGAACGCCGCTGCTCGAGTCCTCACTAACACTAAGAAAGTGGATCACATCACTCCTGTTCTGAAGTCTTTACACTGGCTTCCTGTGTGTCAAAGAATAGATTTCAAAATACTGCTGCTGGTTTATAAAGCTTTGAATGGTTTAGGCCCAAAATACATTTCTGACCTCCTGCTAAATTATGAACCATCCAGATCTCTCAGGTCTTCAGGGACTGGTCAGCTTTCTGTCCCCAGAGTCAGAACTAAACATGGAAAAGCAGCGTTCAGTTATTATGCTCCAAACATCTGGAACCAACTCCCAGAAACCTGCAGGTCCGCTGCAACTCTTACTACTTTTAAATCCAGCAAGAAGACTTTTCTTTTTGCCGCTGCTTTTAATTGAACTATTCATATCTTAAACTGCACTGTAACTTTTATCCATGTATTTTTTCTTTTAATGTTTATTTTATTATCTTTTCTTTTTAATGACTGATTTTAAATGCCATTTTCTTAATGTCTTTCGTTTTTTGTAAAGCACTTTGAATTGCCTTGTGTTGAAAGGTGCTATATAAATAAACTTGCCTTGCCTTGCCTTCACATAAGTCATAAGCTCTCAAAAACACAAGGGTTGCGGTCGGATAATCCAAAAATCAGCTCCTAAATTCTAACCCTATCTCCTATTCCTTGACCTCTGAGTGAAACGTCACGGGGTTAAGGGATAGTGGACAGGAGAATTCAAAAGGATTTAGGAGAAGAAACTGCGGTGCTTTGAGAATCCGACTGCACTTTCACTATCCGACGTGTTTATGATGCGCCAGCGGACGTCATTTTGTGCGTCTGCTGCTGTGGGGAAACTATGGAAACTACAGTTTTCTATAGCGGACTACAACATGGATGTTCAATAAGAACGAGGGACTACTGTAAACTCATCTAGAGACTCTGCACCGTGCTCTGATGCTGCTGCTTTGCTTTATGAACGTGGACAACAGAGAAACATATTCTTCAGGACCAAAGTTGGAATTGAAATAAAAAAGGAAAGTGAAACTTATGCTCGTCACCCTCTCCCTCCGGTCCACATTAATACAAATGATCCCAATACGTATGATTGTATCAAAAGATCTTAAAATAAATACAAATGTATTTATTATAAACGTTAGTCCTTAACATCTATCACGGTGTATATCACCATTCAAACATCTTTTAAAAGTTGAACAAACCCCACACAGCTCAGTGAAGACTGAAATGTTGACTTTATTTGATAATTTCAGTAAAAACTAACATTCATATTTCTCTTTTTGATTATAATACTGATGAACGTTCAAAACAAAGCACTTTGGCAACTTACCACATACGTTTTAAAATGCTTAATAAGCACCATAAATGTCATGATATTATTTCTCCGTCATAATCGTTTGTTTCCATGAATGGCCGACTGTTGTGTGACGGCAAATGCTGCGGCTGCAAGGCATTGTGGGTAGGGATGCATATCGTTGACTTTATACGATACCGATACATATCGTGATACTTTGAAAATGTATCATCCCACAATTACTCCCATGAAGCGCTTTACGATATAGTTAACATGTCAAATGAATATTGAACATTAAATTCAATTGTGGGACTTCTTGGACCTTTTAGTACTGAACAAACAATGAAAAATACATTAAAAATATGAAGAAAACCGATTATGGAATATCTTTAACACCCGCCATCAGGTGTGCTGCGTGAATGGCACATCTTGTCAATGCAAACAGACCGTTATAGCACCGTTATAATTAATGTTAAACCTGAGATTTGACTAGAGAACAAATACATAATAGAATAATGGTCATGAGATCTCGGCATTGCACAAACAAACAAATCTCATCTTTAAAATCAACATTTACCTTCACTGGTGAGAGAAAACAAATCCCATCACAGTTCATTTGTGGGACTTTTACCTTTCTAGTATTGAACAAACAATGAAAAATACATAAAATATGAAGAAAAACGATTATGCAATCTAATTTTTTTTTTTTAAAGTATCGAAACCGGATCTGATTTCGGTACGATATACCGTAGCCACCAGTAACCGGTATTTCGGTATGCATCCCTAAATGTGGGGCAGCATTTTCTCCTCTCCTTTCGTCAAGGGAGGTCCAGTGGTTCCTAAGCTAAAGGAGGTGATTAAGGAAGTTTGAAACCTCCTTTCCTTTCACTGAGGGACTTCCGGGTCATTTCACTCCGTTAGGAAGGTTCCTAAGAGAAACGGAGTATTCGACCGCAACCCTGCATTGTCTCTCACACACACTACTATACCCTCATACATACTACAATTCCTCTCTCACACACACTACTATACCCTCATACATACTACAATTCCTCTCTCACATACACTATCATTCTCTCTCACACACACTACTATACCCTCATACATACTACAATTCCTCTCTCACATACACTATCATTCTCTCCCACACACACTACTATACCCTCATACATACTACAATTCCTCTCTCACATACACTATCATTCTCTCTCACACACACTACTATACCCTCATACATACTACAATTCCTCTCTCACATACACTATCATTCTCTCTCACACACACTACTATACCCTCATACATACTACAATTCCTCTCTCACATACACCATCATTCTTTCTCACACACACACTACTATACCCTCATACATACTACCATTCCTCTCTCACATACACTATCATTCTCTCTCACACACACTACTATACCCTCATACATACTACAATTCCTCTCTCACATACACTATCATTCTCTCTCACACACACTACTATACCCTCATACATACTACAATTCCTCTCTCACATACACCATCATTCTTTCTCTCACACACACTACTATACCCTCATACATACTACAATTCCTCTCTCACATACACTATCATTCTCTCTCACACACACTACTATACCCTCATACATACTACAATTCCTCTCTCACATACACCATCATTCTTTCTCACACACACACTACTATAGCCTCATACATACTACCATTCCTCTCTCACATACACTATCATTCTTTCTCACACACAAAGTTTTCCATCTTGCACACACTACTAGAGTATTATATTGTGGTATGATGTTGTCTGTAAGTGGGAATAATAGTGTTTCTAAGAAAGTACAGTTTGGTATGTAAGTAAGTTTGATTTATGGCCCAGACAAAAGTGTGTGAAAGAGAGTATGATTGTGCGTGTACAAGTGTTTAGCAATATGTATAAAAGAGTTTAATGGTGTATGTGTGAGATTCTGATATTGTTTGTAAGACCAAGTACGAGTTGTGAGCTAGACGGCCTCTCACAATATAACATGTTATGCTTAAACCTGCTAAAGGGCTTTTATGTTTGGAACTTTCACCAATAAGTGTAACCAAAAGGCAAACTATGGATGTTACGCTAACTACTTGATCAAAATGATCAAATCAAAAGTCAACATTTCAGTGTTGTTGTGGAGGTTGATAAGCTCTTTTTAGTTCAACATGTTTGAATACCGATATGCAAAGTAGAAGATTTGTAAGATTCACAAGTAATGCATATATCACATGAAGTGTTATTGATGCAATTGTTTTGATAAAGTTATGTAATTGGGATTCATGTCAATTATTTAAGTGGACAGTAGGTTGAGCACAAGCAACCATTTTGAATGTGACAACTATTTGCTGTCACTTCCCTTTTTTATTTCTTTTCCAAACTTGCTAATACAGTTCTATTTGTCACTGTTGTTCACGATTCTATAGCTGTAGGGGGTTGGTACGCTGTCAGCTGTTTGATCCCACCTCCTGAAAACATGTCAAAGTGTCCTTAGGCAAGATATCTAACCCCAAATTGCACCAGTCGGCACGTCTATGGAACTGAAGTGCATGCAAGTCGCTTTGAATAAAACTAAAAGGAAAGCTCAGGGTTTCTATAAGCATTTCTTGTAGTCCATGTATGGAACATTGTAGTTTCACCACAGCAGACTCATGTGCAGTCTGATCTTATCTTTCCTAAGTCCTGATGAATTCCCCTCCACATCGTTCCTCAACCCCATGATGTTATCCATCTAGCTCAAGCAAAGTTGTTATGAATGGATATAGTAAAACATTTGTTTTTTACTTTCTGACTGGGCCTCTATGTCA
>NC_047524.1:33051021-33157126 GCF_902827115.2 Pseudochaenichthys georgianus | reverse complement strand
GACCAGTCCCTGAAGACCTGAGAGATCTGGATGGTTCATAGTTTAGCAGGAGGTCAGAAACGTATTTTGGGCCTAAACCATTCAGTGCTTTATAAACCAGCAGCAGTATTTTGAAATCTATTCTTTGACACACAGGAAGCCAGTGTGAAGACTTCAGAACAGGAGTGATGTGATCCACTTTCTTAGTGTTAGTGAGGACTCGAGCAGCGGCGTTCTGAATCAGCTGCAGCTTCCTAATATATTTTTTAGTGAGACCTGTGAAGACACCATTGCAGTAGTCCAGTCTACTGAAGATAAAAGCATGGACACGTGTCTCCAGATCCTGCTGTGACATTAGTCTTTTAATCCTAGATATATTCTTTAGGTGATAGTAGGCTGATTTAGTAACTGTAAATCACTTACACGTGTGTGTGTGTGTGTGTGTGTGTGTGTGTGTGTGTGTGTGTGTGTGTGTGTGTGTGTGTGTGTGTGTGTGTGTGTGTGTGTGTGTGTGTGTGTGTGTGTGTGTGTGTGTGTGTTTGTTTGTTTGGTTGGGGGTAGCCAGATGTTCTTCTTTGTGCCTTTAGGCCATAAAACCCCCAATGGTCGCTCTGTGGTCTTGCTCAGATTCTCTGCCCCTCCAAAGGTCACGCCTGTGATTGACCTCGGGTGCAGGATTTTAGGAGCAGAGGAAAGGGGAGATTCCGTCCAAAATGCAAACCTCTCCATGACTTGTCTTTAAAACGTTCTTTAAGTCCTGTATTAAGTCTTCTGTTATGTAGCGGAAAATCCCATTTAAAAATGAAGAGCAAAATAGTTTAGTTTACTTCTCTGTCTGTTCGGATTTGGAAATGTTTATGATTTATTTTGTGTGCTCGTGAACGAGAGAAGGAGAAAAAAAACATCTACCTTTGAATTGCAATTACTTATCTTAAAAATTGCAACATTATACTCCTTTAAAAAAAATTGCTCAATTCATTTAAACACATTTATTATGTGCACAATAAACCTCAACAAGTATATTGATCCTGGCTTAACCAGCGACTTTTACTCTATTGTTCATAAGCTCAGTATTTGACAACTATTAGGATTGTAGTAATGTCTGTATAGACCAATTGTACTAGAAATAATTTGAAACAGTTTAATAAAGAATGTTAAACTATATTTAAACTGTAATTGAACTTCAACGTATATCAATTATCTGATTCCAGTGGCCAGTTGGAAACAGACAATCAACAAGGTTTTCATTTTGCAGCAACAGCGCAAAAGTTTCAATTACTGTCTGACTATATTGCACTACATTGCATTTAGCTGACGCTTTTATCCAAAGCGACTTACATTAAGTACATTCGACTAGGAAGACACAACCTTGAAGAAAACAGAACCCTATAAGTACATCAGGCCTCACAGAGCCAAGCACCTCAAGTGCTTCTCAACTGGCTATAGATAAGCCAGTCCTCATGTCTGAGTCTGGTTCTGTCTTATCTTCTTTGTTTTGGAATGTGTTCAATACATTACGGTTTTTTTATTATTCATTATTACCATATAATACATAGATTTAAGAATAAATGAAACAAATAATACAACATTGAGCTGTTTGAGCTTTTCATCTTTACATTATTGTTTTATTTCTCTCAAGTCATTTAATTTTGGTGAAATAACTGAAGTTTTAGTTCATTTTACCCTGGCTGTGGACTGATTCATTATGAGTTATTACAACGCATGCACAAGACGGCGGGTAGACAAACAAACACGAAACAATTATACAAACAAACACTGCAGTTAGACAAACAAACATAAAAACTCTCAACAACTCAGCCTGACAAAAACTCTTCCAGCCTATTTTAATCCGAATTAGGGAGACTTTCAGAGGGGCCACTAATTATGAGAGCCCTCTATCCTCATAATTCTCGTGTATCAGCAAACACAACCAAATTCAGCAATTCATACAACATTCTCAAACCACACATTGAGCACTTTCTTTAGTTCAAAAGCGTCAATAATCGCGGATAATGCTGTATGCTCCTTTTTTCTACGTGCAGCTCTCCCCAGGGGGCGGAGAATCGGCACCTCAGCAGAAATGCTATTTATCCTCTGAAAACTCCTAAATTCGGCGATTTGTTTAAATACAAATCTTGCGACATTGCTTCTAATTCAGAAAATCCACTTTGCTGGTGCATCTCTCAAAAGTTTCTCTGAATATTTGTTGTGTGTAATTGCCTGGTGAGTTAATTCCAAGAAGCACACACAGAGGAGATCGATGAAATTCGATATTCCTAGGTTATCATTAGCCCCAAATATTCTCATAGTTTTCACATAAGCCGCGTTTGCCCGTAGACACCTGTCCCAGCAACAAACACGGGGAAATCGGCCAGGACAATATCCCCTTGACACCGATTCCCGAGGTTATAGATTAGCCTCCAGATGTAATGAGTAGAGAAACCCAAAAAAAATGCAGCAGCTCAGTTCTCTCAGGTAACACCGATACACCGTTGATCTCAAACGCTGGCGAGTCAATCTCAAAATAGAAATGTACTCACCAATGTTTCAAAGATCTGAAGGTGCCTGTTCCGTGACGCCAATCTGTGAGAGAAACCTCTGCTCAGCAATGTTGATGGAAGGAATGGAGGCTGGAGTCCGCTTTATATCAAACACCTGAGTTTATTGAGAGCCACGGCCGGGAGCATTGGCAGGGTTCTCACACGACTTCATCATGTGATTCCCCAGCCAACACTGAAGATTACACAGAAACACAGCGCAAATCTACACAGATAATCAAGGAGGAGCCTCTATTTCGCGCGTCTTCTGATCGATAATTACAAACACCTGGATTCAGAGACAAAGACAGTCTGTTAAAGTCCTCTGGCAGTTAGTCACAGTCCCCCAACAGGAAAGCGGAACCTTTAACCCTTTAACCTTTAAACCTTTAAACCCCTGCTCTAAGTTATGGCAGACCTATGTGAAACACAAAATGCTTTTTGGTACAAACACATAAACAAAATATTTCCTCACAAAAATTACATTAGTTACGAATTTGTGTTCTCAAAAAACAGTGCATTGTGTGTATTGCAACTGTGATTTTTATTAAATTAGTTAGTTTTTAAGGAAGGCCAGAGCTTCAGCTGTGTCCAATAGATTGTTCCCTTTAGTTAACGTTTTTTAAAAGAACATTATATTCCGATTTGATCATGTCCCCTTTATTGTATTACGGAGAGCAATGTGAGCGTCCATTCCCATTGGATAACGGAGGATTTTACCCCGGAAGTAAGTATTCTCCTTACTGTCGATTGATTTTACAGTGATATCTGCACTACTCATCAACTCAAAAACACCAGATTATCCTTGTTGATTACACAACATTGATTGGTTTAAGTTGTGTACAATGCTTTTGTAATTTTCCACTTCGATTCGGAGAAACAAATATTTGTTCAGTTTAGGATGGCCAAAGACACTACACTACCCAGAATCCTCAGCTATTGTTCCGTGTTGCCTCAAGCTCTGTGATTGGTTGACCTCCAACTGCATTCCATATGAAAAAAACGTTTCGTAAAAGATAAATCATACTTTATTCAGCAGTGCTTGCTTTACTCTTTGAAAGTCATCACATGAATGCATTGTAAATATTACACATCTGTCGTAGTTCTCAGAGATCTGGCCTCAGAATAGACCGGAAACTATTCTTTTACCGTTCTGTTTTAATTTCACAATAAAGTTAGTAGTAATAATTTGTTTTGATATTATTGTTTTTTATTAACTACTCATGTTAAGACCATCTTTTCTGTGTTGCTGTGGGGTTTTCCATCGCTTTTGTGTTACAAATATCAAAACAATAACTAAATATATCCGTCGTAAACTAAACCAGAAACAGCAGTATATTTTATTTTGTTAACACTGTAAACTTGACAGCTTTTTAACCTATGTTTTTAGCCCATACCTCCTACTGGTTAAAGCACGTTATTACACCTTTAGAGTAATATTGAAATCTCGAAAAGGGATGTCCAAAATAGCAATTATATACAGTTTTTAATTAAATATTTGTAGAGAATAACGAGTAATGTATATACTTTATAGGGATCTGCAGATACATATTTAGTCTTCTCAAGCACCAACAATCATTACATTACATTACATTGCATTTAGCTGACGCTTTTATCCAAAGCGACTTACAATAAGTGCGTTCGACCAACAAAATACAAGCTTGAAGAAAACAGAATCATATAAGTACATCAGGTTTCATAGAGCCAAAACATTTCAAGTGCTACTCAACTGGCTTTAGATAAGCCAGCCCTCCAATCAAATATCTCTCCTGATTGTTGGCACTTGACAATCACCTTCCCTGAATTTTACTCAGGTGTAACTAAAGTCTGCTTTAAGGGTTGTTTATATTTCACATCATTAATCAGAATCTGTAAAGTAACTAAAATAAATGTAGTGGAGTAAAAATACCAGGTTAACCTTAAAGAAAGCCCTCAGGATTATAAAAGACCCCCATCGCCCCAGCCACAAACTGTTCTGTCTGCTGCCATCTGGCACAACAGCCGCATTCTAGGAGAGGATGTGGCTGTTGTGGAGGACTACAGTACCTGGGAGTGCACTTATGGGCTGAACTGGAGGATCAACACTGACTCTGTGTACAAGAAGGGGATGAGCAGACTCTATTTTCTGAGGAAGCTGAGATCCTTCCACGTGTGCAGCAAGATGCTGGAGATCTTCTAGTCTGTTGTGGCCAGTGCACTCTTCTTTGCTGCGGTCTGCTGGGGGGGGGGGGAGCAGGGTGCGAACTGGAGGGGAGCAGGGGGAGCTATAGCTCCCCTAGTGGTGACATGAGCTCCCCTGGGAACATGGTTTGTGAAATGTGGGGGGAGCTCTCTAAAATATTGATATGATGACAAAATAAATTTGGGCATGGTCTTTTTTTCAAAGGTGTAAAACAAGTGAAATAAAATTATATTTAGAGTTTATGATTCATGAAAAAAGTGTCACCTGCTTGCACGCTGCCCGCAGCTCCACCCACTACGCACTCACTCACAAGCTCGTTTAGTTTTAGCACTGCATGTTTACCAGGCATTGTTGCTGCTGCTGACATGTCGAAAAGAAAAAAACAACTTACCTTGGGCAATTTCTTTAAAAAGACGGCCAAACAACCTGATCAAGAAGACCAACCGAATGTAGCTGGTGGTAGCACATCGTACGTTGTGACTGCTGCTACAACAGAACCGAGAGAGGAGGGAGCTAACGTCAGTGCTAGTGCTAACTTGACAGCTAACGTTAACTTGGGGGCTGAAGAGACACAAGAAGACGAGCCGTTGTGTGTGTGGCGTCGCGTCTCTCCAGGCAGTGAGAGGGTTGTGTTGTGCTATAGCTGTATTATTAATATTAATATTGTTCATGGTTGGTGCCGCTGGCTGCTCTTATCGCGTGTGTTCGGCTCTATGTAGGCTACAGCCATAATAGGCTATAGCCCATGTGAAACAATGTAGCCTGTTTTTGAGTCATTTTAAGTTGATTTAATTAAACAGTCAAACGTTACATTGGTGGTCCGTGGATTATTTATTATCAAGTT
Source organism: Pseudochaenichthys georgianus (assembly GCF_902827115.2). Taxonomy (NCBI): domain Eukaryota; kingdom Metazoa; phylum Chordata; class Actinopteri; order Perciformes; family Channichthyidae; genus Pseudochaenichthys; species Pseudochaenichthys georgianus. The sequence continues at coordinate 33,151,584 of NC_047524.1, read as the reverse complement.
GATTGAAGTTTGCGTAGCCCATACATGCTCGGGAAATCTGTTGACATGAACATGATCCATCGGGGCGTTTCATGTAAATGTAGACCTGTGGCACCACCCCGTGTGCAACAGATTTTCTCTTTATAATAGGCCTATGTCTGTGCTGTTGCTATTAATGCACGGATCAGCATCCCCCCCCCCCCCCCCCCCCCGCAAAAAAATAAAATAAATTCCGGCTCCCCCGGAGACCGTGGTATAGTTCGCACACTGGGGGGGAGGCATCAGAGCCGGTGACACCAGCCGGATCAATAAAGTGATCCGGAAAGCTGGGTCTGTCATCGGCATCAAGCTGGACCCCTTTGAAGCTGTGGTGGAGAGGAGGACACTGAACAGGCTGTTGTCCATGATGGATAACCCACCCATCCTCTCCACCTGCAGCTGGACAGTCAACGGAGCTCCTTCTCCAACAGACTGCTGCAGCTCCGCTGTCACAAGGACCGATGCAGGAACACATTCCTGCCCACTGCCATAACTCTGTACAATAAATCACCTCTGGCTGGAAGAGAACTCTCTGCTCCATAGTTTCTCTAATACAACCTCGCTGTACATTGTACACATATATAATCTGTTCAATATTTGATATTCCATATTCCATTGTCATATATTTTTGAATATGTATATTTGCATATATAATATCTACATGTATATTTTCTATTTCAACATGTATATTTTCTATTTTCTTTTTTTTCTATTCTTGTTTATTTGTAGTTTTGTTTTATTGTAAAATTGTAAAGGAGACGTTCGATTCCTGTTTTGAATAGTGTGGCGTGGATGGGTTTCATTCCATTTCAAAATGCTGTTTGTCGCTCAGTGTAAACTTCGTGTGCTGCCACTCCAACATCCAATCACAGAGCTTGAGGACAAATCACGGGGTTTTTCAAGCAAAGCACATGGTGTAGTCCCAAACGATAGCTGAGGATTCTGGGTAGTGTAGTGTCTTCGGCCATCCTAAACTGAACACATATTTGTTTCTCCGAATCGAAGGTGAAAATTACAAAAGCATTGTACACAATTTAAACCAATCAATGTTGTGTAATCAACAAGGATAATCTGGTGTTTTTGAGTTGATGAGTAGTGCAGATAGCACTGTAACATCAATCGACAGTAGCCTACTGGGAATACTTAATTCCGGGTGTAAAATCCTCCGTTATCCAATGGGAATGGACGCTCACATTGCTCTCCGTAATACAATAGAGAACCGCAGTGACGCGTCCTAAAACCCGGATGTAAACTTCTTCCGGTTCCTTCGTCAAAAAGCAATGCAATTTCTCCATAGGATTTTGGAAAATAGCTCGAAATAAGGTCTGTGGTTGAAACACATTTAAGAGAGGGATCACGTTTTGTTCAGCCGGATAATCTCCACATGTCTCTCCTACTTTTATAATTTTTGAATCATAAATCTAGTCGCCAAAAGCGAAATGCTAACGTTATGCTATAAACGAACTACAAGCCAGTACAGCAGCAGGGTCGCACGACTTCAACGTCACGCCAACTTAAGATCGTTTCAACTGACTTGCCTGAAACTGCACTTTGAACACTTTAAATATATTAACATTTCAAACTGTATACCCCGTTTATCTAGGCCCTTTTTGTTTTGTTTTATGTATACCACGTTTATCTAGGCCCTTTTTGTTTTGTTTTATGTATACATGTCACACTGTGGGAAACGATATCTCTGGATGTATAACACATGTAGAATTTTTTTACAATAAAGCTGACTTTGACTTCCGCGTGCTTGCATATTTTAACAAAGCTTTTCATTTTAGCCACACTGAATTTAACTAGATGTCATGGCTGTGTCAATTACCAGTCTGATATCGTTTTACAAAGATGACAAGAAGAATGGAGATAGAGGAGAGAACCACTACAAGTCAGGACACGTAAAACAGTGCAGCCTAGATGAAGGTGTGCTTACCGGTGTTGTCAGGGCTAGCATGAGGGACAAGGTTTATAGAGTGTCGGTGAGTAGTGATAGCAAGAGTACCGTTAACCTAGAGTTAATTTATTCACATTAATTCCCATCAACAAATCCATTTTATGTGTCACATGAAATCTTTATTAGGCAAGGCAAGTTTATTTATATAGCACCTTTCAACACAAGGCAATTCAAAGTGCTTTACAAAAAACGAAAGACATTAAGAAAATGGCATTTAAAATCAGTCATTAAAAAGAAAAGCTAATAAAATAAACATTAAAAGAAAAAATACATGGATAAAAGTTACAGTGCAATTTAAGATGTGAATAGTTCAATTAAAAGCAGCGGCAAAAAGAAAAGTCTTCTTGCTGGATTTAAAAGTAGTAAGAGTTGCAGCGGACCTGCAGGTTTCTGGGAGTTTGTTCCAGATATTTGGAGCATAATAACTGAATGCTGCTTCTCCATGTTTAGTTCTGACTCTGGGGACAGGAAGCTGACCAGTCCCTGAAGACCTGAGAGATCTGGATGGTTCATCATTTAGCAGGAGGTCAGAAATGTATTTTGGGCCTAAACCATTCAGTGCTTTATAAACCAGCAGCAGTATTTTGAAATCTATTCTTTGACACACAGGAAGCCAGTGTAAAGACTTCAGAACAGGAGTGATGTGATCCACTTTCTTAGTGTCAGTGAGGACTCGAGCAGCGGCGTTCTGAATCAGCTGCAGCTTTCTAATAGATGTTTTAGTGAGACCTGTGAAGACACCATTGCAGTAGTCGAGTCTACTGAAGATAAAGGCATGGACAAGTTTTTCCAAATCCTTCTGTGACATTAGTCTTTTAATCCTAGATATATTCTTTAGGTGATAGCAGGCTGATTTAGTAACTGTTTTAATGTGACTGTTGAAACTCAGGTCAGAGTCCATGACTACACCTAGATTTTTTTATCTGTTGTTTTGAACATTGCAGACTGAAGCTCAGCGCTCACTTTTATACGTTCTGCCTTGGCTCCAAAAACCATTACCTCAGTTTTATCTTTGTTTGATTGGAGAAAGTTCTGACACATCCAGTCATTGATTTGTTCAATGCACTTACTCAGTGCTTGAATTGGAGCATAGTCTCCTGGTGAAATTGTTATGTAAATGTGTGTGTCATCTGCATAGCTATGGTAACTTATTTTGTTGTTCTTCATTATCTGAGCCAGTGGTAGCATGTAGACGTTAAAGAGAAGAGGCCCCAAGATTACAAATATTACACCCCAGAAAACACAGAAATATCCATGAGATAAACATACAGTAAACAATTAAAGGGATAATTGGGAAGGCATTACAAATGTAAATATATTTTAAATAATAAAACAATCCCACCACCACAGGTATCTACAGGAGAAGAGGGAATTCTCTCCACAGAATGTGAATGCCCACGTGGAGAATGGAAATGCAGTCATGCGGCTGCATTAGCCATCTTTGCCATCCACACTTTCAGCTGCACTGACGTGACACCCCCCGTCAGTGGAAGAAGCCAAAGGCAGCTACACGTACGCATTCAGTGGAGGAGCTATTTCCTCCAACCAATAACTCATTCAACCCGCTGACAAGAGAGCCCACCTCCGAAGATCGTGACTGGCTGAGGGACAGACTCGGGGGCAGGTTCTCAGGAATGTCTTGGCTTCTCTCCCCCGAGCCAGAAGAGGAACACTACAGCTGGGAAACACTTACTGTTCCTCAAATTCTCAAATCTGTTGGGCATCAGGGACCTGAGGCAATTGTGGCAAGCATGGCATTGTCTGAGGAGCAACAGAGGGCAATTCAGGTGGCTACCACTGGTCAGCGAACCAACCCAAACTGGCATTTGTTCAGGAAAGGAAGGTTGACTGCCAGCAACTTTGGAGCTGTCCTGAGGTCAAAGCGTGTGACTGCTTCCCTTAGTGCCAGGGTGCTAGGGCAACAACAGGCCCTTGATGGTGCTTTGTCTGTACAGTGGGGGACTATGAATGAATGTGAGGGCGTCAGGGCATTCACCACTGCAACCCTATGCAGGTCCATGAGTCAGGTTTGTGGCTCTCCCAATCAGGAGTGTTGGGGGCATCTCCAGATGGTCTGGTAGGGTCTCCCGCTGTGCTGGAGGTAAACTGTCCCTACGGAGACAGGGAAATGACAATTAGTGAAGCATTGCAAATCAAGGGCTTCTGTGTCAGTAAGGAGGGAGTAACATTCAGCCTGCCTGAGGAGCATCCTTACTGGCACCAAGTGCAAGGTCAGCTTCACCTCACTGCAAGAAAGAAGAAGACATTAAGAAATTGTGAATCGTTTTTAATTTACATTTACTCGCCTTTGCAATGTTGTGGTTGTTAGAGTGTTAGGTTTCCTGTCAGCTTGTCTGTTGGGAAGATATAAAATATTAGTTTCATGGAAGTCACACCGTCACATATAAGAGCGTTAAGACATACAGTACATAGGCTAAAACAAAACATCTAAAGATATAACCTTGCACTTTGTCTCGTCAACATTTTCACTATTTTGACATTTTTATAGATGAAAATTGAACTAAAGAAATAAAGGGTAGATTAATCCATATTGAAAATGGGTGTCAGCTGCTACACTAATTATAATAGTTATATTTCTTAATTAAGATAAGATATTACTGTATTGATCCCAATTTGGGAAATGTTTGTGTTGAAGCAGCATAACAAGAAAAACAAAATATAAGTTATTATATATACAAAAGTATGTGAGGGATGGAATATTAAATTGAATATAAATGTCAAATGTACATGTGATGTTACGTCCAAGAGAAGCTATGGAGCAGAGCGTTCTCTGCCAGCCAGAGGTGATTTGTTATTAGTTCAATATGTCAAACTGATTTCCCTGACTACAATCTTTAGTCACATGGTGAAACGTTATGCTGCTTGTACTAATTAGACTTATCATATAAGCGACACAGGTTTTAATAGGATGTATTCATTATCTTTACTTATGTTGCGGTCTTTTCAGAAGCGCCATCTCTAAAACAGCGATACAGTCACTACCCATCATTTACATTTCACCGTGACATGGACAACAATGTAACGTCAGCTTACCTCATGGCACGAATCCAGACTCTCCTTTGGAAAACATTGGCCGGGAAACGATAGAACGAGCACGTTTCATGCGAAGACCTGTGGCTGCAACCCGGAGGAAAGCAACACACCATTGCGTAGCTAACTAGTAGCGCTAGCTTTAGCTAACGTTTGCTAACGAAACGAACTGCCGAGAAAAATTGGAAAACACCGGTAATTAATTATTCTATAATTTGTAAAACTACGGTGTTAAAAACGACAATTTCAAAAATACAGATTCTAATGGTCAGATATAGATATACAGATACTAAAGATAGGCAGGTACTTGCTTTCAAGCAGAACACAGGGGAAAACAAACTTAGCGGGAGTGTTTACGTGTGTAGGCGTAATGACGTACAACGGCCTCGACAACTTCTGTAGTCCTATTCAGCCACTCGGTAACAACCATCGTTTTTCAGACACGTAAACTCTTCAAAAATCACCAGTGGGGTCACTGCTGATGTATCTACTGTCGTAGAACAAAACGTGATTTATCTCTTAAATTTGTGTCAACCACAGACCTTATTTCGAGCTATTTTCCAAAACCCTATGGAGAAAATGCATTGCTTTTTTGACGAAGGAACCAGAAGTGCTAAAAATGCTAACTTACTTCCGGGTTTTACGACGCGTCACTGCGGTTCTCTATAAAGGGGACAGGATCAAATCGGAATATAATGTTCTTTTAAAAAACGTTAACTAAAGGGAACAATCTATTGGACACAGCTGAAGCTCTGGCCTTCCTTAAAAACTAACTAATTTAATAAAAATCACAGTTGTATTACACACAATGCACTGTTTTTTGAGAACAAAAAATCGTAAATAATGCACCATAATACATTCTGACGAAAAATAAAAATTATTATGAATACAAATAAAATAAAAGAAGCCTCCCGTGAGTTACTACAAGCTATAAAGTAGATTTTAAAAACGTTTTATAGAATAAAAGCTCACTGCGGGACGTTGTAGAAATGCGTGTGTGCACCACGACAAAAGAGACTCATTCACTTTACATTGGGGTTGTTTGCGTGGTGCCGACACGTAAATGTAACAAAGTTCGTGAGTCCACCACGCAATGCGATGTTAAGGAGTCGTGGTGGAGTCACGCATTCTGGTGAGATCAGGTTGGCTTGAAAGCAAGTCCCTGCCTCCTGCAAAGTGTTCAAACAAACACTTCAACTTGTACCATTTACAATCTGTATGTTTGAATATGGATCTGAAGTTGGCGTGACGTTGAAGCAGCGACCCTGCTGTAGTTCCTGAAGCATAACGTTAGCATTTTGCTTCTGGCGACTAGATTTATGCTTAGAAAATGATAAAAGTAGGGGAGACATGTGGATATTATCCGGCTGAACAAAACGTGATCCGTCTCTTAAATATGTCTCAACCACAGACCTTATTTCCAGCTATTTTCCAAAATCCTATGGAGAAATTGCATTGCTTTTTGACGAAGGAACTGGAAGGTGTTACGACTGGAGCACACAAAAACTGATAGGACCCAAATGCACGACTCTAGACAAAAGATGATTCAAAAAAAGGTTTTACTGTGATGACGAAACAAGGTAATCCATTCACAAGGTTCAAAACGATCTGGCATTTGGCACAGGGAACACACAGAATATATACAAAAGCAAGGGACTCCACAGGTGCAAACAATAAGGGCGGGGCAGGTAATCAGGTCCGTGGACAAACAGGCAAGGTAGGAATCGAACTACCTGAAATGAGAAGGGAAATGACAAAGTAAAACAGGAAATGGCAGACACGGACTTGACAATATAAACTCACAGAGAAATAACAGCCTGTCCTCCTACAAAAAACGACCAAATAGGTCGATTGTTTAAGCACCTTAGATTACGACCCATAGCCACGTTTTAAAGTGTAGCACCTCTAGTGGTCGTGTAAGAAACAACATGCTCCCGTTTATTTACAAATAACCCTCTCTGGAAAATCCTAAATTGTAGAACAGTTTGGCCATTAAAATGCTTTTTGATTAGATTTCTAGCGAGAAGTGTATATTGTACTTTTAGAATCCACGTCCAGTGGAAGTGTAGGATCTATAGTTTGATAGATATTACGAAGATGATTTGAGGTCTCTCCAGGATAACGTGTATATGCGGCAGCTTCCATGTAAAGTTAGCGTGGGTGAAAACAGTATTTCCGGTCTCGAAGTTTTCATAATAAAACCGGATATATTCCCCTCACTGTCAAATGATGACACAGTGATATCTGCATTACTCATCCACTAAAAAACATCAGTTTATCCTTGTTAATTACACAATATTGATTGGTTTAAATGGTGTACAATGCTTTTGTGTTTTTAACCTTCGAGTCAGAGAAACAAATAGTTTTTTAGGAGTTTAGACACTACAGTTTCCGAAGACACTACACTACCCAGAATCCCCAGCTATCGTTTGGGACTACAACATCCGCCTTGCTTTACAAACCCCGTGATTAGTCATCAAGCCCTGTGATTGGATGTTGGAGTGGCAGTGCGACAAGGTTACGCTGTCAAACAGCTCTTTGAAATGGAATGGAACCACGGCAGACTTTCCAAAACTGGAATTGGACGTGTCCAGCCCCCGGCTCCAGCTCCCCCCCCCCCAGAACTACACATGCTGGCTATTGTGTGTTTCGCAATATATGGCACGTCTCTTTATAAGACGTTTTCGTATTTCCCACAATTAGAAGTTGGCAGTATTAAACGTGTACACCCTGGAGGTTTAGGGGATACGAAACACAGTGGTGTTATCAATTGTAAAACATATAATTAATAAATGGTGAAATAATATACCCACATGACACCTAAGGTCAGAAGAGCTTTATTTAACAGCTGGTCTTATGTCTGTGACCCCTCCTGTTGTTCATTGATAAGCCGGAAACATGCACTTGTCAAGGTTCAGAGGCAAATTGTGCAAATATGGCAGTAGCCATCGATCATCTTAAGATAAGATAAGATATACTTTATTGATCCCAAGTTGGGAAATGTTTTTGTTACAGCAGCATGTACTACTTTGTTCTACTCCACTACAATTCAGAGGTTAACCTGGTATTTTTACTCTACTACATTTATTTTTGTTACTTTGCAGATTCTGATTAATGATGTGAAATATAAACAACCCTTAAATCAGACTTTAGTTACACCTGAGTAAAATTCAGCCTTATCAGTTTGTCTGTTTTGCACATCCTCCTGTTAATATCTTTGGACGTCCGGCACTAAATTGTTTTATTGTAGAGATCACTACAGTATCTTCTTGATATTTTCCATTCTATATTTCTATCATTGACCCCTATTTTGTATGTAGGCTACTCTTAATATTTAAATGTTTTCATCAAATATAACTTATTCTACAACTAAATTCAATAACGTGCTTTAACCACTAGGAGGTGCGGTTTAGACCAGTGGTCTAGTTAATACAACATAATAATATCGTACATAATATGACTATAAACTTTATTGGGAAATTAAAACAGAACGATAAAGGAAAATACAGTTTCAGTCTCTCGATGTGAAGCTTATGCATTGTACCATGAACTTGTATAGACCTGTAACAGTCAACTGCATGAGGAGTTGGAAAGGTAGTTCAGAAAATCAGTAATATCTTTAAAAAACTACAAAAAAGTCCCTTTCTATCAGCTGTGCACCGTTATGGTGTAAATACAGACTATCTACTAATTGGATCAAATATAAAAGTCAGCCGAATTAGTGTTGATACTGCAAGGAGACGTATTGTGTGAAAAGAAATGGAAGATGTTGTTTAATTGTTGATATATGTATGGTCCACGTCACGTATTCAGTTTTGGCGGCATCTCTTCCAGTTTGTCAAAAGGTCTTCTGATCAGGGCTCTATAAATACATATCTACGGCAGATCTGTAATATTTAATGCAGCCGAACCGTGTATTGCAATGCCGTTATGTGATGACTTTCAAAGAGAAAAGCAAGAACACTCGGAATAAAGTTTTATTATTATTTTTTGAATGTTTTCCGATTTCATATCACATAAACACCATATCCCGACGTGCATTGCGGCGTGATTTTAGCCTATCAAAACCTCTGAAAACAGAAAGGTGTCTCTCAGAATCGAAAGAGAAAAACCTATGGGAAAAACACAAAAGCATTGTACACAATTTAAACCAATTAATGTCGTATAATTAACTAGGATAAACTGATGTTTTTTAGTGGAGGAGTAGTGCAGATATCACTGTTAAATCATTTGATCATTGGTTTTATTATGAAAACGGCGAGACCGGAAATACTGTTTTCAACCCGTAACTTTACATGGAAGCTTGCCGCATATACACGTTGTCCTGACGAAACCTCAGATCATCTTCGTAATATCTATCAAACTATAGATCCTACATATCGACTGGACGTGGATTCTAAAAGTACAATATATACTTCTCGCTAGAAATCTAATCATAAAGCGTTTTAATGGCCAAACTATCCTACAATTTAGGATTTTACAGAGAGGGTTATTTGTGAATAAACAACCCTCTGTAACGTTTGCATTGAACGGGAGCACTAGAGGCCGACAATTTTAAAACGTAATTATAGGTCGTATTAAGCGCTTGAACAAACGACATATTTGGTCGTAATAAGGTTCTTAAACAATCGACCCATTTGGTCGTATGAGTTGGAGGACTTGTTGAGAAATAATACTAACAGATCTGACGAGACACAACAGAAGGAGTTTACTTCCGGGTTTTAGGACGCGTCACTGTGGTTCTCTATTAGTGTAGGACACTTATGTATGTACAACATCTGAATATGCGTAGTTTTATTCATGTTTTCACATAATTTTACAGCATATGTGTGAGAAAAAGTTTTTAGAGAGTACTTGTCCACAGACAAGTGAGTTTGGCAATTTACTTGTCCGAATACATTTTTCACTTGTCCAGAATGGACAAAAATTGGGGCCACTGGAATCTTCTTCTTCGCAATCGTATTTTACATTTTCCCACGGTTTTTACGATACGGTAAGATTTTACTGCATCACACTAGGGTTGGGTATCGTTTGGATTTTAACGATTCCGGTTCTGCTTTTCGATTCCGGTTATTTTCGGTTCTCGATTCCGGTTCTTTGAGAGGGTACATCAGTCCCATGACAAACTGGGAGAAAAATATATTTATGAAAACATTAAGTCAAATCTGTATTCCTATTTACAAATCACTTCATACTGTTTAATTTCTTACGGTTATTGAATACAATTATATAAAAATAATCTCTGCATTGTTTAGTTAGTTCTAAGTGGTGCAGTTTGAGAATGTACAATTGGCCCAGTTTCCTCTGATGTTACACTGCAACCTGCCTGTGAGACAGAGTCCAACCACACATGTCCAACACATAGGCCTAATAATAATAATAATACATTATATGTATAGCCTACTATAGGCCTAGCGCTTTTCTACAACTCAAAGACTCTTGCACGCATTTATTTACTTTTGGAGCAGCAGGTGAGGCTGATGGAGCAGCAGGTGGGGCTGATGGGGCAGCAGGTGAGGCCGATGGGGCAGCAGGTGAGGCTGATGGAGCAGCAGGTGGGGCTGACGGAGCAGCAGGTGGGGCTGATGGAGCAGTTGTAGGTGAGACTGATGGAGCAGCAGGTGAGGCTGATGGGGCAGCAGGTGAGGCTGATGGAGCAGCAGGTGAGGCTGATGGAGCAGCAGGTGGGGCTGATGGAGCAGTTGCAGGTGAGGCTGATGGGGCAGCAGGTGGGACTGATGGAGCAGCAGGTGAGGCTGATGGGGTAGCAGGTGGGGCTGATGGAGCAGCAGGTGGGACTGATGGAGCAGCAGGTGAGGCTGATGGGGCAGCAGGTGAGGCTGATGGAGCAGCAGGTGAGGCTGATGGAGCAGCAGGTGGGGCCGATGGAGCAGCAGGTGGGGCCGATGGGGCAGCAGGTGGGGCCGATGGAGCAGCAGGTGGGGCCGATGGGGCAGCAGGTGGGACCGATGGGGCAGCAGGTGGGACCGATGGGGCAGCAGGTGGGGCCGATGGAGCAGCAGGTGAGGCCGATGGAGCAGCAGGTGGGGCCGATGGAGCAGCAGGTGGGGCCGATGGAGCAGCAGGTGGGACTGATGGAGCAGCAGGTGGGACTGATGGAGCAGCAGGTGGGGCTGATGGAGCAGCAGGTGGGACTGATGGGGCAGCAGGTGGGACCGATGGAGCAGCAGTTGGGGCCGATGGAGTAGCAGGTGGGGCCGATGGAGCAGCAGGTGGGGCCGATGGAGCAGCAGGTGGGACTGATGGAGCAGCAGGTGGGACTGATGGAGCAGCAGGTGGGGCTGATGGGGCAGCAGGTGAGGCTGATGGAGCAGCAGGTGAGGCTGATGGGGCAGCAGGTGGGGCTGATGGGGTACCAGGTGGGGCTGATGGAGCAGCAGGTGGGGCTGATGGAGTAGCAGGTGGGGCTGATGGAGCAGCAGGTGAGGCTGATGGGGCAGCAGGTGAGGCTGATGGAGCAGCAGGTGGGGCTGATGGAGCAGCAGGTGGGGCTGATGGAGCAGCAGGTGAGGCTGATGGAGCAGCAGGTGGGGCTGATGGAGCAGCAGGTGAGGCTGATGGAGCAGCAGGTGGGGCTGATGGGGCAGCAGGTGGGGCTGATGGAGCAGCAGGTGAGGCTGATGGAGCAGCAGGTGGGACTGATGGGGCAGCAGGTGGGACTGATGGGGCAGCAGGTGGGGCTGATGGGGCAGCAGGTGGGACTGATGGGGCAGCAGGTGGGACTGATGGGGCAGCAGGTGGGGCTGGCGCTGATGGAGCTTCCATGTAGGCTGGTGATGTGGAGGGTGCTGCTGTTGTTGCTGTTTTTGTAATTTGGTGAGGGATTGGGGGCAGCGGTGCTTTGGCTATTTTCAAGTGGTCCAAGTGACTTGCATACATTCAGGACAATCCCCACAGGAGCAATGACCTGCATTACATTCTTTCTTGATCTGGGCTATAATACGGGGAGTGTTGGAGTTATATATCTCTTAATATTATTTAATAGTTTAACATTTATGTTCTTGCTGTTTATAGTGTTTATTGTAAATGTATTCTTAGTTAGTGTCATAAGTGAAAGTAGTTTCTATGCTTTTATTTTGAAGGCATGTTTTGGGCACTGGGTGATTAGAGCACCTAGTGTAATTGTATATATTGGAGACAGGTGGAGGTGGGAGCCAGAGCACTAGTAGGCAAACGGTTTTTTAGCAGGGTGTTTCAAGCCACATAAAGGAAAGCCACAGGAAAGGCTTAAGGAAGAGAGATAGGAAACCTGTTCATTGTACTTTGTTAATGGAATGAAATGCACAAATGGAGGTTCTTGTCTGGACTTGGATGAGCATTGCCCTGCGTAAGATCCGCTAACTAGTGCCTCAGCGGCTGTATTATTTTAAGTTAATTATCTGTTTTATTTATATATGATTTTGGCTGCTACAGGGAGACTGCAATGTTTCTTATATTAAACGTTGCCTATACAAATCTAATACATCTTCAAAATAAATGTTTATTTTATGTGTGATAATGTCAACCTGATCTCACCAGAATGCGTGACTCCACCACGACTCCTTAACACCGCATTGCGTGGTGGAGTCACTAACTTTGTTACATTCACGTGTCTGCACCACGCAAACAACCCCAATTGGATAATGTACACAATCGTAGTATGGATAATATGTCACTTTATTTCTTTATTTCATTCAACATGTATTATTAATTACTGTGTGTATGTAAATGTATTGGACAATTGCAGGACTAGCACTCACTCCATATTGGTTTTATTTCTGACTCGGATGATAAACCAGGCCTGACATAAAATTCCCCCCCCCCAACAAAAAAGAGGTTTCTATTAATCCCACCCTCAAGCATTTTTCAGGGTATGGTTCTGGGACTGGTACCAATAAATGGAGCAAGTTTCATGAATGTCACACTTTTATTTTCTACGCATAGCATAGATAATAATATGCTGACAAAGACTATGTAACATTTGTAAACTTATATTTAGATTTTTAGATGACAACTATGTAAAATTAAACAATACATTTTAAAGCACGTTTATACAGACAGGACGTAACAATAAAGATAAAAAAAAAGATTCAAAAAAACAAAAACTGAATAGGAAGTGACGAACCTCAAATACGGAGCGAAAAGTTAAACCAGAAGAATCAAGACTATGAGCTACCACTAAACAACTCACAGTCTGAAAATTACCATCAATAAAAACCCTGAACGTTTACTTTTCGTTTTAAACATCGTTTTAAGGTGTAAACCTATGGTGTAAACGTGTCATTTAGAGGTGTAAACGTGTCATTTAGAAATGCGCGTTCCCGTGACAAGGGGGGCATTTCATGACGGGGAGGCATAATGTGACACAACACCGGCACTGGACAATTGTTATTTGTTCCTACTCGGAACGAGTTTTGCTTCCCAACCCTGCCACTGTGGTACACTTACCGCCCGCCCCCGTCTAACTGTACAGAAAGCGGCGAGATGCATTTCCTTAGGAATCGACAAGCAGAACCGAAACTAACATTTCTAAACGAACAATGGCGGACACGTACAATTTACGAATGAGTGCTGCCTTTTGTAAACTGAATTTATCAATAATTTGTCATTAAATCAGGGCGAAAAACGTCACTTGTCCGCCGGACAAATCAATTGAAAGATCTACTTGTCCGATATTGTAAATAACACGTCCCGGATGGTGGGACGTGTACTTTTTCGCACACTTATTTCAGACTCAGTATTTACTTTCTTATATTCAAAGAAAATCAGTAATATCTTTAAAAACTACAAGTCCTTTTATATCAGCTGTGCACCGTTATGGTGTAAATAATGTATAACCTATCTACCAATTAGATCAAATGTAAAGGTCAGCTGAATTAGTGTTGATACTGCAAGGAGACGTATTGTGTGAAGAGAAATTGAAGATGTTGTTTAATTGTTGATATATATATGATCCACGTCAAGTATTCAGTTTCGGCGGCATACATTTTACAACATAGGTAGTCCAAATGTTTGGAAATGCATGTGTGTATAATAGGAAGATGAATCCACGAGGATGTCAACAATCCTGTGGGAGCCATCAGGGAAGTAGTATGGTGAGAGTCAGGCGGGACCGCAGAGACAGGTTCAGCCACGACTCCGGATCCCGGCGTAGATAGACACCAAAAAGAAATGTGGGGGAAGCTGGGTTATTCGGAACATGAGAGTATCAGGTACAGACAGACAGAAGGAAGAAGTAAGGTGTCCCCTGTATGATACTGTATGAAGCTTCTCTGTTTCGTGATCTAAAGCAGCATCATAATTGGTAAGCTTCCATCCCAGGGTACGTGGTGACTTTATTTATTTGCCAATTTGGCATCTCTTTTTCTCCTACTAAGTGCACCATGTGTCTGTCACTATGATGCAGGGAGGTGGACCAAAAAGCAGAGCAGCAGCAGGCAGGTTGTTATTACAAAAGGAAAGCTTAAGTCCACATACAGGTGGGGATTACAACACATCTGAGGAAGCAGGCTAAAGTAGAAAAGCAGCAAAATACAACCAGCACATGTCTGGAGGAGCAGCAACCTCACAGCAACAGGTGGTCAGCAAGTTCTTATGAATGGTGCCAGCGACTGACTGAAGGGCTCACAGGGGCTCTGTCTCTGGACACAACATGTGGTAATGATCCGTGTGGCCATCTGGCATCAAGACGACTTTTCTTTGTTACCGGATCTGCTGCCTGGGAAATCACAGAGCTATATAGAGCCATCATGACTGAGCGGATTGTGCCAAATTGTTGGTCTTCATGAAGTTAAGTCAGAAAGCTTTTTTTTTGTTTCTGTATGCCAGGGGAAAAGGCTAGCAGATGCCTCTGTACTCTCACAAGCTCCACCACAAATACTATCCCTTGGGCCATCAGGATGAAGCCGGCATCGATGGCAGTCCTGGTGTCTAAGTGTTCTGCCCTCCCTTAGCAAAACAATCTATCGAATACTATAGAAAAATCTATGGACGAATTCTATAGATATTTTCTGTAGAATACTACGGGATTTTTGCGGATATACTATAGAAATTGCCTACGTGTAGTACTATAGATTCTGGGAAATAATCTATAGAATACAAATGTTTTTTTTGTAGAAAAGAATCTATAGAATCCTATAGAAAACCCCATGGATGCTTTCTATAGAACTGTTCTGTAGAATACTATAGCATTTGTGACCTATATTCTATAGAATCTGTGGACATTTCTATAGAACTTGTGACGATCCCTCCACACTACGTGGGGTGCCGTCTGGTTGTGTGTGTGTTTTGTGTGTGATTGCCAACCTGATCTCACCAGAATGCGTGACACCACCACGCAATGCGGTGTTAAGGAACACCGCATTGCGTGGTGGTGTCACGAACTTTGTTACATTTACATGTCGGCACCACGCAAACAACCCCAATGTAAAGTGAACGAGGCTCCTTTGTCGTGGTGCACACACGCATTTCTACAACGTCCCGCAGTGAGCTTTTATTCTATACAACGTTTTTAAAATCTACTTTATAGCTTGTAGTAACTCGCGGGAGGCTTCTTTTATTTTATTTGTATTCATAATAATTTTTATTTTTCGTCAGAATGTATTATGGTGCATTAGTTACGAATTTTTGTTCTCAAAAAACAGTGCATTGTGTGTAATACAACTGTGATTTTTATTACATTAGTTTGTTTTTATGGAAGGCCAGAGCTTCAGCTGTGTCAAATAGATTGTTCCCTTTAGTTAACGTTTTTTAAAAGAACATTATATTCCGATTTGATCATGTCCCCTTTATTGTATTACGGAGAGCAATGTGAGCATCCATTCCCATTGGATAACGCAGGATTTTACACCCGGAAGTAAGTATTCCCCTTACTGTCGATTAATTTTACAGTGCTATCTGCACTACTCATCAACTCAAAAACACCAGATTATCCTTGTTGATTACACAACATTGATTGGTTTAAATTGTGTACAATGCTTTTGTAATTTTCCCCTTCGATTCGGAGAAACAAATATTTGTTCAGTTTAGGATGGCCGAAGACACTACACTACCCAGAACCCTCAGCTATCGTGTGGGACTACACCATGTGCTTTGCTTGACAATGTTGAAGTTTACGCTGAGCGACAAACAGCATTTTGAAATGGAATGAAACCCAGCGAGAGCACACTATTCAAAACAGGAATCGAACGTCTCCTCCCCCCCCTCCCCCCCTTAGTTCACAGGCTCCTCCTCCAAACAGTGCAACACAATAAAACAGATAAACAGAAAAAATAGTGCAAGTCAATACAAAAAGAAAAATAGTAAAAAGTGAAATAGTGCAATAAGAGTCTATACAAGTGATTGGAATATGATATATTAGACAAATCATGTCTAAGTAGCAGCCAGATGAATGCTATGGATGTTATTTCAAAGTTCAGGTGTTTAATATTCTTATGGCCTGTGGGATGAAACTGTCCCTGAGTCTGGTGGTTTTAATCCGGATGTAAGATGAGATAAAAATTATTATGAATACAAATAAAATAAAATAAGCCTCCCGTGAGTTACTACAAGCTATAAAGTAGATTTTAAAAACGTTTTATAGAATAAAAGCTCCCTGCAGGACGTTGTAGAAATGCGTGTGTGCACCACGACAAAGGAGCCTCATTCACTTTACATTGGGGTTGTTTGCGTGGTGCAGACACGTACATGTAACAAAGTTCGTGACTCCACCACGCAATGCGGTGTTAAGGAGCCGTGGTGGAGTAAAGCATTCTGGTGAGATCAGGTTGTATGTGAACTGCCTCTCTGGAAGGTCCCAATGTGTTCACTTTGATGGGCTGTCTTCTGAGTGGTTGCACATTGCTAATGGTGTTCCCCAAGGTTCTGTTTTAGGTCCACTTTTATTCTCCATCTACATCAACAGTTTAGGTGAAAATGTGGATGAAGCTACTTTACATTTTTATGCGGATGATACCGTGATGTACTGTGCAGCTCCCTCCATTAAGGAGGCTGGTGTTAAATTACAGGCTGTTTTTAACATTATTCAGACTCAGCTCTCTGAACTAAAGCTGATTTTAAATGTTGAGAAAACCAAGGTAATGCTCTTTTCTAAAGCTAAAAAGACACCAGAGCCTGTTTTAGATATTGTAACTACGCAAGGAATACAACTTGAAGTGGTTACCTGTTACAAATACCTTGGTATCTGTCTTGATGATTGTCTCACTTTTAAACTTCATGTCAATAACCTGCTTAAAAAGCTGAGGGTTAGGCTAGGTTTCTTCAACAGGAACAATTCCTGTTTCTCGCTTGAGGCCAGGAAAAGGCTAGTCACTGTGACCTGTTTACCTGTGCTGGACTATGGGGATCTGGTCTATATGAGTGCACCTGCCAATTGCCTGGTCAAGTTAGATGCTGCGTATCACAGTGCACTACGATTTGTGACAAACTGTAAAGCATTAACCCATCACTGTACCCTGTATGCAAGGGCTGGTTTGCTTTCACTAACTGTACGGAGGCTCAGTCACTGGTACATTTTTATATACAAAGCCATGTTAGGGAAACTTCCATCTTATATCTGATCCCTGATCTCACGGAAAATTTTAAGTGGCTACTGCCTGAGATCGAATGCTGTGGTTTTATTAAATGTGCCAACTGCTAGGACTGTCTTAGAGAAGACAGCTTTTAGATGCGCAGCTCCTCTGTCTTGGAATAGTCTGCAAATTAAATGGAAATTGAACAATCTGGTGCCACTAAATGTTTTTAAAGCTCGGTTGGATGCTAGTCAATCGGAAGCTATTGGTACCTGTTTATGTGGATAATTATGTAAATGATGCTGTGTGATGTCCTTTTGTTGTTCTGTTTATGTTTTTATGTTTCATGTGGAAGTACTTGAGCAGGACTCCCTTGAAAAAGAGATCAATGATCTCAATGGGATTTATCTGTATAAATAAAGGTTTGAAATGAAATGAAACCCTTTGTTACACAACATACAACCAACATGTGTCAAAAGTGACCCGAATTAGTTTTAATTGTAAATATCTTTGCAATAAATTACTTTAACCATTCAGGATTCCAGGTATTCCTCAATTAATCTGTTTTGGATCAACACTAGGGGTGTACCGGTATCCGTATTCGTCCCGTACCGTCACGGTTCGGAACATCACGGTTCGGCACATGCAGTCACACGGCGAATACGCCTTTTTTTACGAGTGGGAAAAAAGTCTGTCACTCAGGGCAGTATTACACTATATATAATCCAGGGGGCGGTATTGCGCCTAAAAGCCAGCCGCCCGTAAATAACAAATGAAGAACAAGAACAAAACACAACAAAACGAACTAGGGATGCACGATATTGGTTTTTTGAAACCGATACCGAAAACCTCCTGCTTCTCAAGACCGATACCGATAACCGATAATAATATAATATATATTAAATGTACCTGTAATTTTTGCACACCTGGTGGTAAAAAAAAGACTAGTAGTGAGCAAATGACATGAGCATTACTACTATGAACAAAACAAAGCCAAGAACAGTTCTGACTCTTCAAAGTGACCATATTTATTTTCCCAAACAAAGTTCTTGCCTTTTTCAAAAGCCTCGTCGATAGGTAAAAGCCCCGGTGCCTTTGCAGCTGGCTTTGGATTCGCCGCTAGTTTAGCAGCGCAGGCGTCTTCGTACACTTTTAACACACCATCGTAGGGATGGCGATGTTTCAGGTGACTAATCGGGTTGGAAGTATTATAGCTCGTTGCTTTTTTCCCTCCTCGTGGAACTTCTGCATTGCATTTGTTAATACAAATAGCAAGCGAACTATCTAACTCTGAAACTTTGAAATAGTCCCATACTACCGACGACATGTTTGTTTACTGTCCTTGCTTCACGGCCGCACACCATTTACGTCCAGTGTTGGGACTAACGCGCTACAAAGTAACGCGTTACTGTAATGCCGTTATTTTTGGCAGTAACTAGTACTCTAACGCATTACTTTTTAAATTCAGTAACTCAGTTACCGTTACTACATGGTGCGTTAATCCGTTACTGCGTTAGTTTTTTTATATAGTCAACAGCCAGGTGAACAGAAATGAGAACAGTACTTGAGTAAATGTACTTAAATACTTCCTGTGTCACATGCGGAGACGGGCTGTGGGCGTGTTTGTGTTGTTTACTAACAAGACTATCATGGCGGCGGCGGAGCTCAAGTCTAGTTTCTCCACCTGGAGATATTCTCACTATTTCACTTTTGTCGAGCACAAAGAAAAGAACGTTTTAGTTAAATTTGTAAGTTGTGTCCTGGCGGGTCAAAGAGCCTATCTACTGCCCAAACCAGTCATTCACATCTCTTAAAACATCTGCAAAAACAACATGCTGGGACGAAGCTAGTAGCTAAGACCACAGAGACTCAGCCGACACCACTCCACCTCCACCTAAGTAACAGCGGCTGGATTTTAACCGAGGGACTGTTAGCCAGGGAAAAGTCGATAAAGCCATTGCACGGTATGTTGTAGAACACATGCAGGCTATTGCTACAGTGGAGTCACCCGCTTTCAAGGAGCTAGTTAGCATGATAGCATGTCCGGGCGGCACACGGCATATGAAACGGAAAACTTTTTCCAACTACCTGGAGAAAGAATATACAAAAATGTAAAGCCAGCTAATATCGATGCTATCCAGATTGCATATAATGCATGTCAAGTTGATCAACAGATTGTATTATTCTCCAATGCAATAACAGTACTGAAATGAAGGCTATACGGGCATTAATATAATGGGAGCCCTTTTTTTAAGTAACTAAAACATTACTTTTCACAGTAACGCATTACTTTTTGGTGTAAGTAATCAGTAAAGTAACTGAGTTACTTTTGAAATGAAGTAACTAGTAATGGTAACTAGTTACTAGTGTGTGCACTACATTGAGACTGAGCGGAAGGAGGAACCTATTGCGGTGAGCACGTTGCAACTTCCGGTTGTTGTTGTCATCTCCGGGTATCCCGTGTGCCTGTTCTGTTGCTGATAGCTTATTAACTTAAACTTAATCGATCGTTTTAAAACTCTTGATCACGGCAACTGCCTGACGTTGTAATCACACGTTACTACAGCTTAAGCACTCACAACTCTCCTTCTCTTACTTAGCGACTGTAACTCCACAGTTGCCTACACTCTTTTCGGGTTTGCTAACGGTAGCTACTTTAGCTTGATAGCTAGCCATGGCTCTTTCCCCACCTTCTGGTGCTATTTCCTGCTCTTCCTGTCTCATGTTTGGTTACTTCCCGGCCTCCCTTACTGGTAAGGATACATGTGTTAAATGTAGTATAGTTGTTAGGTTGGAGGCGGGAATCATAGCCATAGAAGCCCGGCTCCGCATCTTAGAAAGTAACTCAGCTAAAGTAAAGCCCATGTTAGCATGTGCGGACCGGCAAAATGTAGCTCCTCTTAGCCGTCCCCCGGCAACTCCCGAGCAGCAGGGAGGCTGGGTGACTGTTCAGAAGGGGCATAACGCGAAACCCGCAGGTCCCCACCAACCCGTTCACGTATCTAACAGATATTCCCCACTCAGCGAGACACCCGCTGAGAAGCCAACTCTGGTTATTGGTAGCTCTATTATGAGACACGTGAATTTAGAGACCGAAGCCTCCACAGTCACATGCATTCCGGGGGCCAGAGCGGGCGACGTTGAGGCGCATCTTAAACTGCTGGCTAAAGATAAACGTAAATACAGTAGGATTGTTATTCACGTCGGTGGTAATGATGTTCGTTTACGCCAATCAGAATGCACAAAACTTAATGTGGAGTCGGTGTGTAGTTATGCTAAAACAATGTCGGACACCGTAATCTTCTCTGGTCCCCTCCCCAATCTGATCAATGATGACATGTATAGCCGCATGTCATCATTTCAGCGCTGGTTGTCTTGGTGGTGCCCAGCAAACAATGTGGGCTTCGTAAATAATTGGACAGCCTTCTGGGGAAAACCTGGTCTGATTAAGAGAGACGGCATTCACCCTACTTTGAAAGGTGCAGATCTCATTTCGGCAAACATTTCAGGGCTTTGTGGACGTAATCCATGACAAACTGGAGTTGAGACCAGGAGGCAGAGTCGCAGTCTTACACGCTTCTCTGCGCTCTCTCCTAGGCAGTCACCCATAGGAATCCCGAACCCAATAAAATACCCAATATTAGCGGTGTGTGTGTCTGCCCAAGGACAATTTAAGGTAAAACCTAATAGAGGTGTCATACATAATAACCTAATAAAAGTAAATGTAACAACTACTACAGTGCAACAAAACAGGAAGATTAAATGTGGTCTCTTAAACATAAGATCTCTAGCATCTAAAGCAATATTGGTAAATGATTTAATATCAGATTATAATATTGATATATGCTGTCTCACTGAAACTTGGTTGAGACATGAAGAATATGTCAGCATAAATGAGGCCACTCCACCCAGCCATGTCAACACTCATATTGCTCGAGGCACGGGCCGAGGAGGTGGAGTTGCAGCAATCTTTGACTCAAGTTTACTTATCAATACTAAACCAAAATGTAATTATACCTCTTTTGAAAGCCTCGTTTTTAGTCTTACGCATCCGACCTGGAAAACTTTGCAGCCAATCTTATTTGTTACAGTGTATCGTGCACCAGGTCCTTATTCAGAATTCTTATCAGAATTCTCTGAGTTTTTATCAACTTTGGTTCTTAAAACAGACAAAGTAATTATCGTAGGTGACTTTAATATTCATGTTGACGATGATAAAAATAACCTTACTGTTGCATTTAACTCTATATTAGATTCTGTTGGTTTCTGTCAGAGTGTAAATAAACCAACCCACTGTTATAATCACACTCTCGACCTTGTTCTGACTTATGGTATTGAAATTGAGCAACTATTAGTCGAACCGCATAATCCTGCTTTATCCGACCATTTCTTAGTAACTTTTGAAGTACTGTTACTAGACTACAAAGCATTAGTCAAAAGCTCTTGCAGCAGAAACCTATCTGTTAGTGCTATAGCCACATTTAAGGAAGAGATTCAACCAATACTTAACTCGATAGCATGTCTGCATGTAGGGGAGGCAACTTATACAAAATGTACACCACCCCAAATTGATCATGTTGTTGATAGTGCTATAGATGCGCTGCGAATAAAATTAGACTCTGTTGCTCCTTTGAAAAAGAAGAAAATAAAACAACATAGATTAGCTCCATGGCATAATGCCGAAACCCGCAAAATAAAGCAAAAGTCTAGACAACTTGAAAGGATATGGCGTTCCACTAAACTTGAAGAATCTCGTTTAATTTGGCATATTACTCTCAATGAATATAAGAAAGCACTGCGTAAAGCGAGAGCAGCCTACTACTCTTCATTAATAGATGAGAATATGAATAATGCAAGATTTCTTTTCAGCACTGTAGCCAGGCTGACAGAGAGCCACAGCTCCATTGAGCCTTCTATTCCCTTAGCACTCAGTAGTAATGATTTTATGTGCTTTTTTAACGATAAAATTGTTACTCTTAGAAACAAAATTAATGACCTCTTGCCTTCGACCAGTATAGTGTTATCAACAGCTCCCGTAATCATAAGTTCTAATATTACACTAGATAGTAAACTAGAATGCTTTTCAGCCATTAACCTTGAACAATTACATTCAATGATTCTCTCTTCTAAACCATCAACGTGCATGTTAGACCCAATTCCAACTAAGCTGTTGAAGGAAGTTTTTCCATTAATTAGCACTTCTTTATTAAATATTATGAATATGTCTTTATTATCAGGCTATGTTCCACAATCATTCAAAGTAGCAGTGATAAAACCGCTTCTTAAAAAGCACAACCTCGATCCAGAGGTTTTAGCCAACTATAGACCTATTTCTAATCTTCCGTTCCTCTCAAAAATTCTTGAGAAAGCGGTCGCAAAACAGTTGTGTGATTACTTAAAAAACAATGATTTATTTGAAGATTTTCAGTCTGGCTTTAGAACACATCATAGCACAGAGACAGCTCTGGTTAAAGTCACAAATGATATTCTAATAGCCTCAGACAAGGGACTTGTCTCTATTCTTGTTTTGCTCGATCTTAGTGCTGCATTTGATACTATCGACCATGATATCCTATTGCAAAGACTAGAGCACTTAGTTGGCATACAGGGAACTGCTTTAGGCTGGTTTAGGTCTTATCTATCTGAACGCTCTCAGTTTGTACGTGTTAACGATGAATCTTCCACGCAAACCAAAGTTAGCCATGGAGTGCCACAGGGCTCAGTGCTCGGACCTATTTTGTTCACATTATATATGCTTCCGTTAGGCAATATTATAAGGAATCATTCTGTAAACTTTCATTGTTATGCGGATGATACTCAACTATATTTATCAATCAAGCCTGATGAAATTAATCATCTAAATAAAATTCAAGATTGCCTTAAGGACTTAAAAACGTGGATGACCTTAAACTTTTTGATGTTAAACACGACCAAAACTGAAGTTATTGTACTTGGCCCGAAGAATCTACGAAACAAATTATCTAAAGACATACTAACTATGGATGGCATTAATTTGGCCCCCAGTGAGACTGTAAGGAATCTTGGTGTTATATTTGATCAGGATTTATCCTTTAACGCCCACATAAAATCAATTTCAAGGACCGCCTACTTCCATCTACGTAACATTGCAAAAATCAGGCATATCTTGCCTCAAAACGATGCAGAGAAACTAGTCCATGCATTTGTTACTTCTAGGCTGGATTATTGTAACTCTTTATTATCAGGGAGTACTAAGAAGTCAATCAAGTCGCTTCAGCTGATTCAAAATGCTGCGGCTCGTGTACTAACCAGAGTTAGGAAAAGGGACCACATTACTCCTGTTCTGGCTGCCTTACACTGGCTCCCTATAGAACACAGGATATAATTTAAAATTCTTCTTCTCGCCTACAAAGCCCTTAATGGGCAGGCGCCATCTTACCTTAAAGAACTCATTATACCCTACTGTCCTACTAGGGCATTGCGTTCCAAGAATGCAGGGTTGTTGGTTGTTCCTAGAATCTTTAAAAGTACAATGGGAGCCAGAGCCTTTTCTTATCAAGCTCCACATTTGTGGAATCAGCTTCCAGTTTGTGTTCGGGCGGCAGACACCCTATCCGTTTTTAAGAGTGCGCTTAAGACCTTCCTTTTTGATAAAGCTTATAGTTAGGGCTGATTAGATTCAGCCCCTAGTTTTGCTGATATAGGCTTAGTTTGTCGGGGGACATCTTACTTCTTCCTTCTCTCTGTCTATACCCGTGTACACTCATGTTCCGATTAACCCAGCTTCCCCAAATGTCTTTCTTTTGGTGTCTATATACGCTGGGATCCGGAGTCATGGATGATCCTGCGGTCCTGTGTCCTGGATCGCGAGCGCTGGATCTTGAGTCGTGGCTGTGGTCCTGGATCATAGGTCCTGGATGGATATCCTCGTGGATTCATCTTCCTATTATACACACATGCATTTCCAAACATTTGGACTACCTATGTTGCAAATGTATTATCTTTTCAATTTACACACGGCATCTATTGCACGTCTGTCCGTCCTGGGAGAGGGATCCCTCCTCTGTTGCTCTCCCTGAGGTTTCTCCCATTTTTCCCTTTAAACTGGGTTTTCTTTGGAAGTTTTTCCTTGTACGATGTGAGGGTCTAAGGACAGAGGGTGTCGTATTGTCATACTGATATTCTGTACACACTGTGAAGACCACTGAGACAAATGTAACATTTGTGATATTGGGCTATATAAATAAACATTGATTGATTGATTGATTGAGTTACTGGTTTTCAGTAACTAGCACAACACTGTTTACGTCACAGCCAGGCATGAGAAGGGAGTGCTGGATTTGTGAAAAACTCCCCTCTTCCTAAACCACTAATACCACAGTACTGGCAAAACACGAGGAGCTGAGTGAAAAACAAGTGCCCCTCATCCCAATCCACCCACACCGCAGTATTTTTTCTTTTTTTTGTACCCAAAAAATATATTGTATATTATCGGGGCTATTAATACTGTTATCGGGTTTATCGGGATGATGTCATAATTCCTAATATCGGACTAATAATTATCGGGCCGATAATTATCGTGCACCACTAAAACGAACACAATACATGAAGAAGAACAGTTAGTAGCTACGGCGAGTTCACACAACACACAGGAGCTAGAAGACCCACCTGCTTCTTTTAAATCAGGTGTGTGGGAACATTTCGGTTTCCCTGTGGACTACAACAATGATGGGCTGCGAATTGTGGATCGGACGAGGACGGTGTGTCGGCGTTGTTCGACAGCGGTGCGGTATGTAGTGGTGACATGTCAAACATGCTCAATCACATCCGAGTCAGTCTCAGTTCCCAGCGAGAGCGTTTTCTCGACGGCAGGTGACATAGTTACCGCCAACAGATCTGCCCTCACTACTGACAACGTAGAAAAAACTTTCTGAAGAAAAACTTGAAAATAGAGTAAAGCTTGAGTACCTTTATTTAGGCATAATAGCCTCACACACTCACAAGTTAATTACACATGTTAGACATTGCTCCTAAAGGTACAGATTGTATTTTGTTTTATATTTATCATTGTATTTATTTTACCGTACCGAACCGTGACCCCCAAACCGAGGTACAAACCGAACCGTGACTTCTGTGAACCGTTACACCCCTAATCAACACCAATTCTAATTTTTATTTTTCCCTTTCTTACTTTTTGCATCTCAGGGCTTCTTAACATTTAACAACCTATTAATGATGCATACCAACTTAACGGGAAGAAACTCAGCTAACTAGAAGAAGAAACGTAACCTTAAATAAAAAATAAAACATTCACAAACTAAGGATTATCTAAATACATATTTAACTCCATTACAGTTGCAGGACTCACCAGATCTCAAGTCTTCTGTTCTTTGTTGACGTCCCGATGCTCATATTTAACGTGTAGATGTAAAACGATCCCGATATTAATCCATAAACTCCTGCAGCAGACATACAGACAGCTGTAGCTCGCAGGAGGAGACCCGCTCAAACTGACGTAGATGTTTCAAATGTGAACGACAGGCGCGGACAGTTCTCATTGGCAGGTTTCTTCGATTACATTTATATTAACCAATCAGGAGTGTTGTGGACTCATTCCAAACATGCCTGACTTGTCTGCCGTGTTTTGGCGGAATTCTATTTCAAGTGCCGTAGCTCTGGCTGTCGGCCACAATCCGAAAACCATACATTATACTGTAAAACTAAGGTTTATTACTGTATATTGACCAATGGAAAAAAAACACAGCAACAGAACACATAAATAAAACAAGGATAACTGTGACTTATTGTTGAGTAAATAACAGTGTGTGTTTTAAACCTTGGTCCTCCATGCAGAGATTTCTCCACTTTCTATGATTGTTATTTTTCTTAATGATATTGTCAACTGTAGATGTTTACAATATAGTAAGTTAGGAATTTAATGAGAACATATTTATTTACTTTTGTTTCAACATTGGATATTTTGAGTTTGTGGATATTGAGAAAATGCTTACCTTAAAATTACAAAGAAATATCTTATAGTAATACACTTTTATATTACGAGTTACATATTTAATTACACGCGCACCTGACACAATTTGTTGTTTGTATTTTTCGCTCTGTTATCTTTTTTGAATAGAGGTTGCATAACATTCAACTGCCCCGAAGATCCCGACGCGAAGCCTAAAGGGTAAACACACCAGGTTTACTAATCTACCCGCACAATTTGTCTCTGGTGTCGGAATGTCTCGCTATGTTAGTACATTCTTAAAAAACAAAACACCATTTCATTTCGGGTTAAAATGTGTTGTAACTGCGTTACTGAGCATTGTAACGGGTAATATATTACCCACATTTCATTAGTAATGCGTTACATTACTTCGTTATGGCAAAAAGTAATATATACTGTAACTGCGTTACTTTTGTAACGCGTTACACCCAACACTGGACCTGAAATGGTCCAAAGCAGTCCATCCCTGTGGATTGGAAGGCAGGTCCAAACCAGATCAGATGCTAGTGACTTATCCAACCGGCCCACCTCGATACCGCAAGTAAATACCGCTAGTAAATTGTCGAAAAGGGGGGGGGGGGGGCTAGCGACTTGACTTATCCGACCGGCCCACATCGTCTGACCGGCCCACTTCAGTACGGGCCCATCGGGATTCGTCCCGAACATCCTGATGGCTAGTCCGCCACTGTTCTTTGCACAGCACAGGCTACATGGAAGTACCAAGCCAGAGTCCCTGCCACAAGTAGATATCTGGAGGTCGTTTGGTCTATAGGGGTGGTCTTCAGGTATGAAGTGGGCCTGCTGGACTATCACAGTGATGTTTTCACTTACAGGTGAAGGTTCCTCCTGAAACCACC
Organism: Pseudochaenichthys georgianus; assembly: GCF_902827115.2. Taxonomy (NCBI): domain Eukaryota; kingdom Metazoa; phylum Chordata; class Actinopteri; order Perciformes; family Channichthyidae; genus Pseudochaenichthys; species Pseudochaenichthys georgianus. The sequence continues at coordinate 33,124,206 of NC_047524.1, read as the reverse complement.
ATGATTCTTCTTCCTAGGCGACTGTAATCATTTGTTTGCAGCACATACTGGGTCTTTTGCCAACCTTCGCTACGTGTGCTCTTAAAAAGAGAAAAGACACAAAGACAGTGATACATATATTATGAAATGTAATAGAAAGTATTTATTTAACATGTTGAGTTCAATACAGGGAGTAAGGGCATTATGGAGGTGTATCTCCACACAGTTGCTAAATGGAGAGTCTAGTCGTCTCTGAATTGTTCTTAAGAACTTCTTGAGGACATCAGGAGGCACATGTAAACCAAGCCTTTGAGCATCAGCTGTAAGAAAAATGAAGCACTCTGACCCATAATCCAAGATGGCAATCAGTGTAGATGCTGTTACGGTTATGGTAAAGCCATACTTTAACGACCTTAAGTTGGACTGCCATTGCCAACCTGATCTCACCAGAATGCGTGACTCCACCACGACTCCTTAACACCACAATGCGTGGTGGACTCACGAACTTTGTTACATTTGCGTGTCGGCACCACGCAAACAACCCCAATGTAAAGTGAATGAGGCTCCTTTGTCGTGGTGCACACACGCATTTCTACAACGTCCTTCAGGGAGCTTTTATTCTATAAAACGTTTTTTAAATCTACTTTATAGCTTGTAGTAACTCACGGGAGGCTTCTTTTATTTTATTTGTATTCATAATCATTTTTATTTTTCGTCAGAATGTATTATGGTGCATTAGTTACGATTTTTTGTTCTAAAAAAACAGTGCATTGTGTGTAATACAACTGTGATTTTTATTACATTAGTTAGTTTTTAAGGAAGGCCAGAGCTTCAGCTGTGTCCAATAGATTGTTCCCTTTAGTTAACGTTTTTTAAAAGAACATTATATTCCAATTTGATCATGTCCCCTTTATTGTATTACGGAGAGCAATGTGAGCATCCATTCCCATTGGATAACGGAGAATTTTACCCCGGAAGTAAGTATTATCCTTACTGTCGATTGATTTTACAGTGATATCTGCACTACTCATAAACTCAAAAACACCAGATTATCCTTGTTGATTACACAACATTGATTGGTTTAAGTTGTGTACAATACTTTTGTAATTTTCCCCTTCGATTCGGAGAAACAAAGATTTGTTCAGTTTAGGATGGCCGAAGACACTACACTACCCAGAATCCTCAGCCATTGTTCCGCGTTGCCTCAAGCTCTGTGATTGGTTGACCTCCAACTGCATTCCATATGAAAAAAAACGTTTCGTAAAAGATAAATCATACTTTATTCAGCAGTGCTTGCTTTACTCTTTGAAAGTCATCACATGAATGCATTGTAACTATTACACATCTGTCGTAGTTCTTTCTTTATCTACAGAGATCTGGCCTCAAAATAGACCGGAAACTATTCTTTTACCGTTCTGTTTTAATTTCACAATAAAGTTAGTAGTAATAATTTGTTTGATATTATTGTTTTTTATTAACTACTCATGTTAAGACCATCTTTTCTGTGTTGCTGTGGGGTTTTTCCATCGCTTTTGTGTTACAAATATCAAAACAATAACTAAATATATCCGTCGTAAACTAAACCAGAAACAGCAGTATATTTTATTTTGTTAACACTGTAAACTTGACAGCTTTTTAACCCAAACCACCTACTGGTTAAAGCACGTTATTACACGTTTAGAGTAATATTGAAATCTTGAAAAGGGATGTCCAAAATAGCAATTATATACAGTTTTTAATTAACTAATTAATTTGTAGAGAATAACGAGTAATGTATATACTTTATAGGGATCTGCAGATAAATATTTAGTCTTCTCAAGCACCAACAATCATTACATTACAATACATTGCATTTAGCTGACGCTTTTATCCAAAGCGACTTACAATAAGTGCGTTCGACCAACAAAATACAAGCTTGAAGAAAACAGAATCATATAAGTACATCAGGCTTCATAGAGCCAAACATTTCAAGTGCTACTCAACTGGCTTTAGATAAGCCAGTCCTCCAATCAAATATCTCTCCTGATTGTTGGCACTTGACAATCACCTTCCCTGAATTTTACTCAGGTGTAACTAAAGTCTGCTTTAAGGGTTGTTTATATTTCACATAATTAATCAGAATCTGTAAAGTAACTAAAATAAATGTAGTGGAGTAAAAATACCAGGTTAACCTTAAAGAAAGCCCTCATACTGACGCTGTGTACAAGAAGGGGATGAACAGACTCTATTTTCTGAGGAAGCTGAGATCCTTCCAAGTGTGCAGCAAGATGCTGGAGATCTTCTAGTCTGTTGTGGCCAGTGCACTCTTCTTTGCTGCGGTCTGCTGGGGGGGTAGCATCAGAGCCGGTGACACCAGCAGGATCAATAAAGTGATCCAGAAAGCTGGGTCTGTCATCGGCATCAAGCTGGACCCCTTTGAAGCTGTGGTGGAGAGGAGGACACTGAACAGGCTGTTGTCCATGATGGATAACCCACCCATCCTCTCCACCTGCAGCTGGACAGTCAACGGAGCTCCTTCTCCAACAGACTGCTGCAGCTCCGCTGTCACAAGGACCGATACAGGAACACATTCCTGCCCACTGCAATAACTCTGTACAATAAATCACCTCTGGCTGGAAGAGAACTCTCTGCTCCATAGTTTCTCTAATACAACATCGCTGTACATTGTACACATATATAATCTGTTCAATATTTGATATTCCATATTCCATTGTCATATATTTTTGAATATGTATATTTGCATATATAATATCTACATGTATATTTTTTATTTCAACACGTAGCCTATATTTTCTATTTTCTTTTTTTTCTATTCTTGTTTATTTGTGGTTTTGTTTTATTGTAAAATGCCTTGTCTTTTATGCTGCTGCAACAAAAACAATGTCCCAAATTGGGATCAATAAAGTACCATCTTATCTTATCTTATCTTACATCCGGACTAAAACCACCAAACTCAGGGACAGCTTCATCCCACAGGCCATAAAACTATTAAACACCTAAACTTTGAAATAACATCCATAGCATTACTCTGGCTGCTACTTAGAAATGATTTGTTTAATATATCATATTCCAATCCCTTGTATAGACTCTTATTGCACTATTTCACTTTTTACTATTTTACTAATTTTCTTTTTGTATTGACTTGCACTATTTTTTCTGTGTATCTGTTTTATTGTGTTGCACCGTTGGAGGAGCCTGTGACCTAAGGGGGGGGGGGGGGGGGGGGGGGGGGGGGGGGGGGGGGGTAGGAGACGTTCGATTCCTGTTTTGAATAGTGTGGCGTCGATGGGTTTCATTCCATTTCAAAATGCTGTTTGTCGCTCGGCGTACACTTCGCGCAGTGCCACTCCAACATCCAATCACAGAGGTTGAGGACAAATCACGGGGTTTGTCAAGCAAAGCACATGGTGGAGTCCCAAACGATAGCTGAGGATTCTGGGTAGTGTAGTGTCTTCGGCCATCCTAAACTGAACACATATTTGTTTCTCCGAATCGAAGGGGAAAAATACAAAAGCATTGTACACAATTTAAACCAATCAATGTTGTGTAATCAACAAGGATAATCTGGTGTTTTTGAGTTGATGAGTAGTGCAGATAGCACTGTAAAATTAATCGACAGTAAGGGGAATACTTACTTCCGGGTGTAAAATCCTCCGTTATCCAATGGGAATGGATGCTCACATTGCTCTCCGTAATACAATAAAGGGGACATGATCAAATAGGAATATAATGTTCTTTTAAAAAACGTTAACTAAAGGGAACAATCTATTGGACACAGCTGAAGCTCTGGCCTTCCTTAAAAACTAACTAATTTAATAAAAATCACAGTTGTATTACACACAATGCACTGGTTTTGAGAACAAAAAATCGTAAATAATGCACCATAATACATTCTGACGAAAAATTAAAATTATTATGAATACAAATAAAATAAAAGAAGCCTCCCGCGAGTTACTACAAGCTATAAAGTATATTTTAAAAACGTTTTATAGAATAAAAGCTCCCTGAAGGACGTTGTAGAAATGCGTGTGTGCACCACGACAGGAGCCTCATTCACTTTACATTGGGCTTGTTTGCGTGGTGCCGACACGCAAATGTAACAAAGTTCGTGAGTCCACCACGCATTGTGGTGTTAAGGAGTCGTGGTGGAGTCACGCATTCTGGTGAGATCAGGTTGGCCATTGCATACCTGGTCCAGGTAGAGGACCTCTGTAACAGTATTGACCAGGCAGCTGTTCTCTGTTATGGAATCTGGGTGGACTCTGGCGTTTACCTCATGGAACACTCTTATATGCCCTGCCTGACAAAGACCAAAGAGCTTTTTAAGGGTACACTCCGGCACCAAATGTTTGTTGTTAGCTCAAATTCACTCTCAAACTTGGTCCTCGGACACTTTCTGGAAATGGGTCTGGGAATGGGGCAGTAGGCCTATAGCATAGCTCTATTTTTAGATTGGTGCTTTGGCTTTATCTGTAGTGTTGATTGTTACGCTCTCCACGAGCTTACAGGATTGAACTCACAATGCTGAACACCAGGAAGAGAGTTTATGAGGTAAAAAAGGTTTATTAACCAAAAAACCCTTCAGGAGACAAAAAGAGGGATTAGATATCCACTTAATCCTGGGCCAGGGTTTTCACCAGCGGAGGGGCGGAGATGCACGGAGGTACGCTGGCGAGATGAGCCGAGGATTCAGAGCTGGCGAGAGTTTACCGGTTGGAGCTGGTGTGCGTGGAAGCACGGGGGATACACTGGCGAGGAGAACCGGGGATCCAGAGCCGGCGAGAGTAGACAGGCTTGAGCCGGTGTGCGTGGAAGCACGGAGCAACACAGACGAGGGGTTAGTGGCTGGACGTGGCAGGCTATGAAGGTAGATATGGTGCAAAATGCGAGAGCATGAAAACCTGATGTGAGCACTTGCAGAAAAAAAATCTGAGCTTGTGTGCATACATTTACACTTGTATAAAATATCCATGTAACTGTGAACCAAATGTACACTTGTATAAAATATCCACGTAACTGTGAACCAAATTTACACTTGTAAAAAATATCCACGTAACTGTGAACCAAATTTGAAGTCACAGAAGAAAAAAAAAAGTTTTGTAGCTTGTAGAAAAAAAATGAACTTAGTGATGAAATGTTCACTTACAGAAAAATGCATATTTTTTAAATATATTTTCCATTACAACTGCAACTTTATTTATTACAACCTCTCAAATCAGTCATTACAACTTGACGAATCTGCTCTGTGGCAGTATAAATCGACGAATCTGCGGTCTTGACTTTTGCTACACTTCTTGCGATAAATGTGTCGCAAAAGTAATTTTCACCTGTAGATGTGGGGGGAGGGAGGGGGGGGGGGTTGGAGCGAAGGGGCGGAGCTATCAGAAGGACGAGGCGCGGGTGACTGGAGACTGCAGGGCTAACGGTTCGTGTCGCTACCAGTCCGCTGACATGGCGCATCAATCAACGGTACATTTTGCCCATTACTTGCCCAGTATTACTTTGAATATTATTATTGTGATTGAGGATTAAATCTGCTTTGAAGACCACCGTTTTATATCGTGCAGTTTAGCGGCAAAATAACGTCAGTTAGCCAGCTAACGATAGCTTTGTTGAGTTTATGCTAGCTAAACAAGTAGTGGTTGTAGTCTATACAGCAGTAATTAATATATTATAGCCTACTGCTTTGGCACTAACGGTTGATAACCGTTTATGAAAATAAAACCAATTGAACTGTACTGAAATAATGAAAAGTTTTGTAATTATCTTGGGCTCCTGCTGTGTTTTTAAAGCCTTTGTAAATTATCCATGCTATTTTCTATTTAGAACGAAGACTTCAGAATCTTAAAATCCCTTAACGTTTGTATGCAATTGTGCTAAATTCAACTCTGGAATCAAGCAAATATTACTATGTTTGCATGACATTAGTTATTTATATTTTGCCATCACTGAACTATACGTTTAATACATTTAAGTCAAGCTAAGGTACATGTGATGGTAGCTAGTTAGTGCTCTTACCTGTGATGCCTCCTCTAAACAGCATAATAACCAGACTGTATCATTAAAACTAAGTACCAGTTCTAGATCCTTGACTTTAGACAAACAATTCAAAAGACAACATGTATTTAAAGACCAATCTTTATTTGAAGGTGCCTCTTAACCTGAGATATTAGTTATCCAGTAATAGTATTGACAATCTAAAAAAACTGAGCAACTCAACAGTCAACTTTATATTTCTCATTGTCTAAAGCATTTATTATTTTCATTTTTCCTCTCTCATATTCAGTGTGGACGGATTGAGACAGCGTGGTGTCCAGAGGGCTGCAGAGACTTCAGGGAGAAACCTCCGTGTGATGGACGTCCTGTCTGTTGGTTTGGAGAGGACTGAGGGTCTTTCCTCAGCGAGGAGGACCAGGCCTGATGGAGGAGCCCATGCTGGGCAAAGCTGATACCAACTGCACAGGCCTAGTCTGTCACGTTATTTGACTAAATGTGTTTACTTATACATTTAATAGGTTTACACCTTCTGTCCATATGTGCTATTTATTTAAAACATTTGATTAACTTTTGGTTCACATTTCAATAAATTGTATTTGTATTTGCACTCCTTTTGTCCATTATTCTTACTGAAAATGTTAGATTACACATTCACATCTGACTGAATAATGGCCCAATTTATTTGTGACGTTGCAAACTCTGCGGTACAAGCAGGGACGGCGGGTGCTGTAGGCTAGGGAAGGCTAAGCCTTCCCAAATATTTGTGTCACTGCATCCTGGTAAAATACAAATATAATGTATAATGTCTGTGTCTTTGACATTAGTGCTGCTAGCCACCTGTGCCCTGTACTAGGAAGCCAATTCAACATACCCTGGATATGTTTGAGTAGCAAACAAACTAACAACAACTAACAAACGAGATCTCGCTAAGCGGTCCTACGACGCTGGTTATCAACTCGGTACATCAAGCCAGGGTTCCTCTCACCAGCTGAGAGCGCGTTCACGGGGGCGGGGTTAGCTACATTTGACTAATCACAAACAGGGACAAGTGTACTGACAGCGCAGCGTCATACTTCGTTAATGAAAAGTAAACTAATATTAGACATATATGAACTTTAAACGTCCATGACTTAAACATATAATCCAGGATACAAGCCACAGAGTTGAACCTGCAAGGTGAATACAGAACAACTGGTTAAAAAATACCTAGGCCTACCGAGTGTTTGAAAGCGTATGGTTTTATGATATCACTGCCCCATCTAAGACACGAGTGGATCTGACTTTAATTACATTTGACTCGAGTGTTTCGTCAACATAATGTGTTGCTTAAAATAATACTTCTGCATACAGTATTGACACTGTAAGTCAGGCATCCTCAAAGTACGGACTCCGGTCCGGATCCGGACCGAACCACAACTGTCTCTGGACTCTGAGCAAATTATACTTTTCATATGTATTATCTGTGTTATCTGCGAGACATCGCCACAACGCAACGAGTCAAAATGATCCGCTATGTTCATAGACTGCAAATAGCGCTCTGCATGTCCTGTTCCACTGTCTGTGTGTGTCTGTCAACGCATTGGTCCAATCACATTCAGCATCCCGTCAGCATTTTTTCCCCCCACCAACAGTCTGCGAATCAGAGGCACAGTAGGGCGGGTCTTCGCGGAATGCAGGTGGGAAAAATGTGTGTCTCGTCTCTTTCAACCTGTCTGAGTCAGAGCGAGAGTTTAAAAAAAAATTCAGATCAAGAGTTAACAGCTCATCTAGTTCCATCTGTACTGTAGCTAGTAGCCTAGTTTCACCTACCGGGGTGGCAACTGACACCCTAAAAATAGGCCTTGCCACCCCAGCTGCCACCCCAGTTGGCAGCTTTGTTTTTGAAAGAAAAGTTGTGGCTCATCGGACATTTATGAAAGAAAGTCTCTAATGTCTGAGTGCAAGTGAATGCAGCACAAGATGCATGTCATGTAACCCCTCCCCCGGTCCTGGCGCGAGCGTGGACATATGATTTCATTTGAACGGGACGGCGCAAAACGAAAAGCATTCGGACCCAAGCACTGAAGGAATGAGGTATTTGCGGTCTACACTGACAGAGAAGAGACTGTCAGTGTGGCTGTACTCAGCATTGAATGAAAACGCACTAAAGCTGTTGATCTTAATACGTTTGTGAGGCGTTTTGCTGAACAAAATGGTAATCGCCGCATTCAGCTGTAATACACGTCAACTTGATGCTCTGCTCACGGATGAACATACAAAACTATTAAGATGATGACCTTACGTGTGTAAATATATTTTTTTCTTTGAGGGGGTCTGCCCTCAAAAAACAGTTTAAGTCCTGAGAAAGTCAAATAAGACGGTGTGTAAAACAAACTACACTGCCCAGCCAAAAAAAAGTAACCACTTTGATTTAACTAGGTTAGTAGGTAAGGGCTTTCCACTGGATAATAACTGCAGTATAAAAGAATGCATGACTGAAGTGATGGAGGCCATGTTGAAGGCAAACAAAAAGAGGAAATAACAGGTCAAATCAAGCAAATCCCCTCTCAGATTCCACAGCAACCAGAAGAACATAAATACTGGCTGGTGATTTGATTCATCAGCTTTGTGATGGAATAAAAAATGCAGTGCATTTCCTTAGCTGTGGGTGAGTCCACTGACACCACTGTCCACTGACACTGACAATGCTCAGTTGCTGGTGTTTGTGAGTTTTTATGACGAGGCAAAGGGGGAGTTTGTTGAAGATGTGTTGGGCCTGACGAACCTCAGTGGACACACAAGGGGGCAAGACATTTATAAAGCAATAATGGGAATGCTGAATGAAAAAGAGTACAGCTGCCTTTATTCATAACTGTGCAGCTCTTACACTGCGACTCTGATGGATCAAGCACAGACACAATAACAATGAAAACGGCTGCATACAGATTATTTTTGTTTTTGCAACCTCGTGTTAAGAATCTTGTTGCAATTATTTGAAAGTTTGAATGACCCTAATAAACGGACCTTTGTCTTATTGAAACATTTATTTTGGACCTTTAAGATTTGTATTTGAGTACCCCTGCTGTAAGTGTTGCACGGCCAGATACGGCTGGAGAAGCTGACTCAGATAAGGAAATATATGATATATCATGATATTATATGATCGATGATCTGATTGATGATGTGATATGAATGATAAGTGCGACACGTCGGCGTCTTCTCTGCATACGGCAGTTTAAACTGTATTTCCTTTATCCTGTAATATGACTTGAGAGATTTAAACTCCGCACACTGAGTTGATCTCTTTCCTATAGACGCTGGAGGCGGGCAGCGTCAGGTAAAAAAAGTTATTTAGCCTTCCCAAACCTGAGCCTCACGCGCCGCCTATGGGTACAAGGCACAGGTGATGTGAAGCTCATAAAGCGAGGCAAATAGAAATAATCAGCTGATGGAGTGTAGATGTGGAAATAGGTGCATTCGATCAGCTGACTATGTTTTTCGCCACACTTTATAAGCCTGACTATAACCACCCCTTCTCTGAGGTGCAGGCAGTGTCACAAACAAATGATGGTCCTGATAGACTACAAAAATATTCGGTGTGCAGATCTTTGTTTTCACAATAAAAGTAGTTTCTTAGTGAATGTCCTGTACTGGTCTTAAAATCTCATAACATCAGCTTTTAATGTTCCTCTTGGATGTTCTTCTTGACCCTCAGAAGGAGAAGATGTCCTTTCCTAACAACAATTACAGGAAACATAAAACATTATTGCAGAACAAGTGTGTTATTTATGAAAGAGGTGTGTTTGTGTGTTATGGGGCTGTTGATATAATTATTTTTTAATTGTAATCAGATTATGAATGAACAGTATGAAATTCATCAACATTGTAATATATGTTATTATCAAAATAATATTGAACTGTTACAAAACGTAGTGCAACTGTAGAAGCTTGCTCTGTTGTCTCACTGAAAGAATAACTTTTACCACGTTTTTACAGACAATATTGAGAGATAAATAGTAGCAGTTCTCACTATGTGTTAAATATCTTTGCCTTCAATACATTACATTAGAAAGCTGACAAAATCATAGTGCTTGTTAACATCTAAATGTGACTCTTTGCATGGAAAAAACCCTCAACTTAACTGATGTGTAGGTGATCTAGTATTTAGTATTGTTTAATGGAATGTATATCAGTGCATTAAAGTCAATACTTCATTCATTTAAACCAATATCTTTCTTGATTCTTTGTACAGTATGAAAAAAGAGTTTTAGTACCTGCGCTGAAGTTCACTGCTGTGAAGAGTCCAGTTCTGTCTCTCACTCTCTGGTCCAGCCTGTCTGCATCACCTGGACACCTTAAACAAACAGATATATATGTAAAGTACCATGTGTACAAACAATATAACTGATTCTCTTCTGTTGAACATGTTGGAGTGTGTATTGTCCGAGTCAGGGTCCTTTTTATTTTACTGTAACTTTGGAAATTGTGTTACCAATGCTTACTGTTTATTTGATATCAATTTGTAATACAATTAATAAAAACAACAAGGTTTGGGTTCGTTCTTCAGATGACTGTGACGTTAACGTGTAAGCTCAATAATGAACTCCAGCTCAACCAACCATATTGTAATATCTAAGTAATCATCTTGAAATATGACATTAATAATTGTAATATACACACATCTTATTGTGAGGTTGATTTCACATACACTACTTCGACGTTAGCTAAATAAAAAATAGCATGGATAATTTACAAAGGGTTTTAAAGCACAGCAGGAGCCCAAGACAATTATAAAACTTGTCATTATTTCAGTACAGTTCAATTGGTTTTATTTTCATAAACGGTTATCAACCGTTAGTGCCAAAGCAGTAGGCTATAATATATTAATCACTGCTGTAGACTACAACCACTACTTGTTTAGCTAGCATAAACTCAACAAAGCTAGCGTTAGCTGGCTGACTGACGTTATTTCGCCGCTAAACTGCACGATATAAAACGGTGGTCTTCAAAGCGGATTTAATCCTCAATCACAATAATAATATTCAAAGTAATACTGGGCAAGTAATGGGCAAAACTTACCGTTGATTGACGCGCCATGTCAGCGGACTGGTAGCGACACGAACTGTTAGCGAACAGTTAGCCCCGCTGTCATCCAGTTCGACCTGACTGTGACTGTCCCAAGCCTCGTTGTTCTGATAGCTCCGCCCCTTCGCTCCGCCCCTTCGCTCCGCCCCTTCGCTCCAACCCCCCTTCCCTCCCCCCACATCTACAGGTGAAAATTACTTTTGCGACACATTTATCGCAAGAAGTGTAGCAAAAGTCAAGACCGCAGATTCGTCGATTTATACTGCTGTTGCAGTTGTAATGGAAAATATATTTAAAAAATATGTATTTTTCTGCAAGTGAACATTTCATCTCTAAGTTCATTTTTTTTCTACAAGCTACAAAACTTTTTTTTTTCTTCTGTGACTTCAAATTTGGTTCACAGTTACGTGGATATTTTTTACAAGTGTACATTTGATTCACAGTTACGTGGATATTTTATACAAGTGTACATTTGGTTCACAGTTACGTGGATATTTTATACAAGTGTACATTTGGTTCACAGTTACGTGGATATTTTATACAAGTGTAAATGTAAGCACACAAGCTCAGATTTTTTTTCTGCAAGTGGTTTTACACGCTCTCACATTTTGCACCATATCTACCTTCATACAGGCAGTCCGCACACACACAAGACCGCAATTATGGCAGAAGCAAAAAAGCCCAAACTATATAATTTTCACTCCGAGTGGGAGGATGATTATTTTTGTATCTATTCCAATTCAAAGTCCATCTGTCTCATCTGCAATGCGAGTGTGGCTTTATCGAAGAAGGGTCATTTACGAGAGACGGAATTCCCTCCTAATTCTGCCCTACGCTGCCAAAAGGGGAGGGGCCTGAAAGGACCGCTAAATGCACAGCAGTCCATTTTCACCAGCCCAACAACAAGAGCAAGGCTGCTACCATAGCATCTTATCGTGTCAGTCACGTTCTTGCGAAACACATGAAGTCTTTCAAAGACGGCGAAGTTGTGAAAGAAGCATTCCTGGAGGCTGCCGACTCGCTTATTGGGAACAGTAAAAATAACAGTAGCATTTCAACAGGTTTTTGATATAATAAAAACTCAAGTTAGATACCGTTATTAATCAGCTGTAAGTTTAATTTGTTTTAACTTATTCATTATAATTATTGTACAAAATGGTATAAGAATGCAAACTTAAATTGATCATAGTCTATTATCGATTCAGGTTAAGAAACTAGTGTTGCTTGCATCCTATTTTAAAGGCATTTATTTTTATACTCTACTAAAATGCAACAAAAAAAGGGTTTGATTTTATGAATTTTGTCTTTTTTATTGCACTGTTGCAGCAGATTCCTGTGTAGCTTCAGATCTGAGTTGTCTTATTAGTAAGCCTCATTTATACTTTTGTAGCAACACTATTTTTATATAATGGCAAAGAAAGGGTTCAGAGTCTTTTCTTTTTTTCCTGTGTCATATGTGGCAGCACTGTTCAATGTTTCTTGAAAACATTACCCACTGTAGTGACGTGTGAATAAACTCCAACTCTGTATCAACAACACTGTTGTGTAACTTCAGTTAATTACTTGTATGTGTAGATTAGAAAGAGGTAAGATAAAGGATCTGCAGTATTTTATGAAGTATTAATCGTACAAAGGTAGTAGGCTGTCAGTAATGGCTACGCCTCTCTATTTGGACTGGTAGATCTCGGCAGACTGGCAGCTTTAAAAGTAGCTCTCGGTTAAAAAAAGGTTGGGCACCCCTGCTGTATGGTATATGTGTTCACTCTGTCCTAAACGGCTTGTTAGAGCTCCTGCCCCCCCCCCCCCTCCCTGTGCGCCCAGTGTGCTCTGATTGGTCAGCTCGCCCATTCTGTTCTGTTCATGTGTTACAATGGCATTTGTTAGCAACCAGGAAATGACACCAGTAATTACAAACATTGCCATGACAATCACAAATTGAGTTTATTCACAAATGTTGTGCAATGACAAAATCAGACAGTTATATTTAAAAATGGTCTGGCTTTAATACAAATTAAATACTGTAGGCTCGACAGCCCCCCTTAAGCATTGCCGGTCTGAAAGGGTCTCTGGAAATATCAAACATTTAATAAAAGTTTTAAAAACAGTGACGGGGTCCAAAATCAGAGGTGGAAGAAGTATTCAGATTATTTACCTAGGTAAAAATACGTGTTAGAAGTAAATGTCCTGCATTCAAAATTGTCAATTGCCCAAGTGAAAAGTATTATCATCTGAAAGTAAAATTAATCATTATGTTATTAGTAGTGCTGTCAAAATTAGCACGTTAACGGCGGTAATTAATTTTTTGAATTAATTGCGTTAAAATATTTAACGCATTTAACGCATGTGCAGAATGGCCCGCCCCATACATGCCACCAGTGGCAGCGCCAGGGTATGACTGGGGTAGGCTACACCCATACCAAGAAATGGCTTAGCCCCACCATGAAAAATGATGTTAAAGTAAGCAAAATAAAGTCTGCCAACTCGCGCGGAGTAAATTGCACAGACAGCAGTTAGTAAGATTGATTTCAGTAGCCACGGTTTTGAAAACTTTTGTCACGTAGTGATCGTCTTCTCAATAGAACATCTTTGATAACGGCGTGGTGTTGTTGCAGGAAGTCCCGGCGGAGAATACTTTTGCTGTAGTACAGGGCAGAGCCATATAATAGTAATAATATGGCTCTGGTACAGGGGTGCACATAACTGGTACGCAGGTTATGTGCGTAATCTGAAATGCGTACCGTCACTTGTGTCACAAAGCGCATTTGCGTACCGACGTACTTGTGAAGCTTTTCCAGAAGGCGGTTAGATCACCGGACGACAGAGTCGGTCTCCGTGTGCACAGACAGGGCTGCTGTTAACGTCGGTCTGTACAACGGAACTGTGCCAAAACTACGCCAACCGGCTGCGGAGGGAGACTCCCCCCATCACTGGAGAACTGCGCTAAAACAGCTGATCACAACGTTCACACTCTGTGGTCACGAAGTACTCCACTAGCCCCCCCCCCCCTCTGTCGACTTTCCTGAAGTACTCCCCCGTTGATAGAAATCAACACGTAATGAATTAAGACCCCACGGTTTGATGATTGATAGGTGTGTGGGTTGTCTTTCATTTTGACATGCAGAAAAATGTTATAATAAACATAGATACTGTATGTTAAATGGATATATCCGCCTGCTTTCATTTATCTTTCCATTCCCACAACAATATACATAAATAAATAGCATATTTTGGCCATAGTTCGAATGGTGATTAATCATGATTAATTAATTTTTAAACTGTGATTAATCTGATTAAAAATTGTAATCGTTTGACAGCCCTAGTTATTAGTATTAAATACATATAAGTATTTTTTACAACTTATATTTAGAAATATTATATTTAGAAATACTCCGTTGTAATTATTGATGCATAAATGTGTTCATCCATTCAATGTGGTGCTATAATGGGGTTAATGTATGATATTACTTAATAATACAATACATAATTTATAATATATGATATGATCATTACATTTTAATTTTAATTGTATTCATTTTTTATTTCATAGTTTCTCATTATTATTATTTGTATCGCTCATCTTATTTTTGATTTAGTTAATCTGTGTGAATCTGTGCTGTCCTGTTTTTCACTCTCACCCTGTTGCTGTTTGAACTACTGAATTTCCCCACGGGATTAATAAAGGTCCATCTTATTTTATCTTATCTTAATGTATAAGTTGATTTACTTCGATCTACTGTACTGTGTAAAAACACCACAATAATATTACAAAAAATATACTGCATATTAAAGCAAACTATTGTAAAGTTAAAAGTATGTAGTAAAAAAAAAAAAAAGTGTAAACATTTACATTATAATTATGATTATTTAATATATAAAGTAGGGCTGTCAGTCGAAATATTTAATCGCGATTAATCGCATGATTGTCCATAGTTAATAGCGACATTTTGTATCTGTTCTAAATGTACCTTAGAGGGATATTTTTCATGTTTTGAATACTCTTATCAACATATGAGTGGACAAATATGCTTTATGCAAATGTTTGTTTATTATCATTGGAACAATGACAAATATTCTCATGAATATTAAATACAACAACCTCTAAACATTACAAATATTTGTCTCAATTCAACCTGGAACCTCTCATACAATACAATAATACAATACAAAGTGTGTGTGTGTGTCGGCAAAATGCCACTCCTCTGTTTTCATAACTGTCAAAGCATGAGACTGAAGTTCCCACTGTGGGTCAGAATAATGCGCGGTGACCCCGAGGTTACTGAGTGAAGTCCAATAGTCTCCGGTGAGTCTTTCTTAAATCGTCCTCTACTTTCGCTTTTTGGACTTCATACAAGTTGTGTATTTTCGACACAGTGGTGGCTCTGGAAGGCAATTCATAAGTGCAGTCATTGGATGCGACCCGAATTCTATCACGCAGCCCCTCGTCCTCCATAATGTGAATTGGCCTGCAAGCTGTCGCCACCCATTAAACGAAGTATGGTCTGCCACAAGCGGGCGGCAGGAGCGGGGCTGTCGGCATCAGCGGGGCTGTCGGCATCAGCGGGGCTGTCGGCATCAGCAGTGTGCTTGGATTGTAGATGGTATTTTAAACTCGATGCGCTCTGAAACTACGGGGCGGCCGAGGACAAAATATGCACATGCGTTAATCGTGTTAAAATAATTATTAACGCGTTAACTTGAAAGCCCTAATATAAAGACTATATATTATTGAATTACAATTAAGATAATAAGATTAGTTACTTTATTTGATCTAGAATATTGATGTTTTTTCGTTATAGTAGCCTGTGAAAACCATAACAAATATGTGTTTAAATGCTCTTCAGCAAACACAACTGCAGAGCTGCAGTTGTGCACTGAAGACCAAAGTTCACCCATGTCTTTGTGTATTTGTGAATGAAGCGCCATCTCAATCCTGAACGGCCTCTCAGGAAATAGTGGGAGGGCTTTACATTTCCAGCCACTGGGATCCGCTGGGTTTTTGGCTGGAATCCGTTGGGTGGAGTCCATTCTAGAGTGCTACATCTGTATGTCAGTAGACATCCCACTTGTGAATGTTGGAAGCTGTTATGTGTTTTAAAAACAGTGACTAAATAGGAATACCACACAATAGTCGCCTTTAGCTTAGCGGGGGTGACCGCCACAGCCATGTGACCGTGATTTAGTTCCTTAATAGCCTAACGTTAGCTTTTTATTAAGCTTCACAAGTCTTGAAAGTGGTGTTGATATGTGAAGATTATCCTGCTAAACAAAACATTTGAGTTTGTTTTCTGCAATATTTCAAATGGATGGAAAAATCCATTTGAAAAAAATCCCATTGCTTTTTGTTAAGGGGGCCTTTGCGATGCTAAATTCTGCCTTCGCTAACAAATATGTCATCACTGCACGACTCTATAAATGAATAATAAAGAGTTTAATATGGCAGATAATAAAACATTACATACACATATTACCTCTGTAATGATACAAGCTTATTATGCTGCTGAAATGTTTTCTTTCTGATAGCAGATACCAGATACACATGGCCAGGGTGAGCTTGTTTTCCACCTCAGTGCGGCCCTCACAGATGACCTGCTACAGTCACAGGCTTTTTAAGGTATTCATACAAAATGTAGACCAACCCGTCCATATCTCATCACAGTATCTGACAGCACAGAGGAACAAGTGGAACCACATAACACAATTTGCGTGGTCATGACCGGCTGTAGGCTAATGACAAATGGTAAAAGATACAATGAGCCATTTCTTAAATTTGTTATATGTGTTTTCTTAAATGTGTTTTTTTTTAGAGGTTTTGTGTTTTTTCTGTAATGCTGATGCTTCTTTTTTTACAATGTTGTGTCTTCTAACAACTATTATTGAGACAGTTCAGGCAGGGGCGTCGGGTACTGTAGGCTAGGGAAGGCTAAGCCTTCCCAAATATTTTTGTCACTGCATCCTGGTAAAATTAAAATATAATGTATAATGTTTGTGTCTTTGACATTAGCGCTGCTATACAGCCACCAGTAAACTGTACTACGAAGCCAGTTCAACAGACCCTGGATATGTTTGAGTTATCTTAACTAATCCTAACAAATGAGATCTCTCTCTAAGCGGTCCTACGACGCTGGTTATCAACTCGGTAAATCAACCCAGGGTTTCTCTGTCCGTCTGAAAGCACGTTCACGTGAAAGGGGCGGGGTTAGCTACATTTGACCAATCACAAACAGGGACAAGTGTATTGTCAGCGCAGCGTCATACTTCATTAATGAAAAGTAAACTAATATGAAGAAGTTACACTTTAAACATCCATGACTTAAACACATAATCCAGAATAAAAGCCACATCGTTTCACCTGCAAGGTGAATACAGAACAGCTGGTAAAAAAAATAATAAACTACCGAGTGTTTGAATTCGTACA
The DNA here is from genome assembly GCF_902827115.2 of Pseudochaenichthys georgianus. Taxonomy (NCBI): domain Eukaryota; kingdom Metazoa; phylum Chordata; class Actinopteri; order Perciformes; family Channichthyidae; genus Pseudochaenichthys; species Pseudochaenichthys georgianus. Next base: position 33,106,751 of record NC_047524.1, on the reverse strand, counting down.
TTAACAGTCTATGATATCACTGCCCCGTCTAAGACATGGGTGGATCTGACTTTAATTACATTCGAGTTGAGTGTTTCGTCAAATTAAAATAATACTTCTGCATACAGTATGTGACAGTGTAAGTGTTGCACGGCCAGATACGGCTGGAGAAGCTGACTCAGATAAGGAAATATGATATATTATGATATTATATGATTGATGATCTGATTGATGATGTGATATGAATGATAAGTGCGACACGTTGGCGTCTTCTCTGCATACGGCAGTTTAAACTGTATTTCCTTTATCCTGTAATATGACTTGATAGATTTAAACTCTGCACACTGAGCTCTGATTGGTCAGCAGGCGGTGCTTTCACTGAGTTGATCTCTTATCTATAGCCGCCGGGGTTCAGGTCATATTGTTTTATTGGTGTTTTTTTTACGAGATTTCTTTAGATTGTAGAAGTTTTACAATGGAGGTTTAGATCAATTACAAGCTGTTTCAAGCGGGTAAGCATGTTTTCACGCAAAGTGCAATCAACATTTCTAAATTAGTTTGCGGAAACTCAAGATAAATCTGCACATTCCCCTCACATGCTAAGGTAATTAGCAACAAATAAGATAGTTCTCTAAGTAATCAGTGTGTGCAAACTAACTTAATAAGCTAGTTTACCAAGAGGCCAGTTATACAGTAAAGCCATGCTGGTCTTAACACATCAGAGCAGAGAATGTTGAGTTGAGCAGTTGAGATTGGCCATAACTGGCAAGTACAACAAGTATATCTCATAATAATGAATTAAATGTTATATTCTCTCAAGATATCAGGTGATGTTGTGGTGCTGAAGATAATTATCCTTAGGTCTTTATGTTAAGATATTTATTTTTACTCCGTTCACTTTTGTCCAACTATGTGAGCAATGTGGAGACTGTTAACATTCTTCACATGAATACATGAAACACACACCAACTTCTTTGCAATGGATTTACTGTAACGCACTTGAAAGATAAGCGCCCACCTAGTGTTTGGAAAACATGGAATAAATCATTTTTCTTTTGAAGATATTTTCTTATCTTATATTTCATTAGGATGGACCTGATTTATATATAATTGATTAAATCCACTCGTACCCCTTTTTCACTGAATTGAGTTCTAGACAATGTTTGGCAACATAGCGACTTCAATATGGGATTGTCTTATTTGAAGTTTCTCTTGCAGTATATTACATGGATGATGTTAGCCTAGCCACCAAAGCCAGTCTGACAATCGATAACAAGATTGAGAGCCAACAAACTAAATAATAGTTGTATTATCTTTGTCGTATTTGGAAGAATGGAATCCCTACAAACATTAGAGAAGGTAACCACAATGATAGCATGCGGGTTGCAACTCAAACTTTGAGGAATACAAAATAATAAGTCACACGTATGCTTGTTTAATGTTGTGTGACTTTTATGTATATATGTTTGTGGTTGAGTATTTGCCACTTTGCAATCTTGCCGCCAACTTTCTACTCTCTCCATGGACTATAGTTGCTCCAACCCAGCCTCTGACTTATGGCTGGCTCTTGGTTTTTTGAGCGCAACTAGTTGGCGATTGGGCACCGCCTCCAAATTGGTCCTGGAACTGCCTCGGTGAAAGAGGGGTATCTGACGGACCATGAAGTACGGAAGCCTGTTAGCAATTGATAAAGATAGAATAAAGTCAAGATTAGAAAACAGTTTTCAATGCTAGCAGTGGAGCTCTAGGGAAAATTCAGGGGGGGGGGGGGTCCAGACTAAGATATTCTGGCAAATATTCTATGGATTGACCTGCAGTAGTGATCATCTGACTGTATCTTCCTCCAGTAGCACCATGAGATTGACATTTTTGGTTTTGATATACACATTGATTGCAATACACTTTGGTAAAGATATTCATGTTCTCTGCACGATTATTTCGAATAACCATTGTGATTGCGAGGTTTCATAAAGCGCCATGATCATTAAGATTAAATTCTTCCTGTACTTTGGTTTATGACCAAACTCCAGCAAAACATTCCCATCAGCCTCAGCTGTATGTATGTATTTTTGTATGCTAAACTAAGATGGTGAACATGGTAAACAGTACCTGCTAAACATGATTAGAATGTTAGCATGTTAGCATTTAGCTAAAAGCACCGCTAAATACAGGGTCAGAGAGATGCTAACAGTGCTAACCTCTCAATCTGATTGATTCGTCAGAATCAATTGATAACTGAATGACAGGCTTGGAGAATATATTCCAAATCTGTTATCTTGACATATTAAAAATGAAATTTGAATCACTGCTTGAAATTAAATCATGACTGATAAAGAATGGGCCTTAAAAACCTTTTGATCATGGTGATTCCCGCCTTGACAATCAAAAATTGACAAATACATATTAATACACAGATCCATCAACTAAGTAGCTTACATAATCACATCGTCTTATCTCTCCATGTTAGGAGTCAAATACAAAGTTGGCATCATCTCATGAACAGAAGAAATGAGGACGAAGAGCTTTTAAACAGCAGTCGAAAGTTCATGAAGCTTGAAAATAATTTGTGTAAAAACGTCATTCAAATGACAATTTGTCTTTGTTTTATAGTTATATAGTGAACATTCAATTGCTGCATGAGAAAACATATCAAGAGTGTTCAATGAATCCCAAAGTGTTCATGATGAATCTTTGCAGAACTTGCACTTCAGACACACAGTACAACAGCACTCCCCAATAATACCATTCTGAGCAGTTTTACTGTCTGAGTTCTTCCTCCTGCCCTATGTCCAGACTCTGAGTGTCTCTCAGCAGTACACAGACCAATAGATAAGGTTGAAGAAGATGTATGACCCAGGGAAAATCATCCGTGAGTATTTGTCAATGGCGTGTGTGTTCTGGATGATGTTAAGCTTCCGCAGGCTCTTCTTCTTCTTGGCGGTGGTGGACTCGCTGCTCACTGAGAGACGCACCACCATGTGTTCGGGTTTCTCGGGAACCTCGTGCAGCTCTTCCTGCTCCTCCTCCGGCACCATGGGCTCCTCAGTGTAGCCGGCCAGGCTGTTGGTGTCTGCCTCACTGTAGGTACCGTCCAGCATGGTCATGGTCCGCGTCCCGGAGATCCCACAGGTGCAGGGGAGTGACTGGCAGGAAAAGAAAATACAGTTATCAAGGGATAACACCAACATTAATGGAGACTATCAGGCCACCTGAGCCTAAAGTGTTTAAATAAGAATTTAAATGTCCTCATGTGTCCTTACCTGTGGTATGTTATCTGTGATAATGATTTTTTTGTCGTGTTTTTTTATGGGCACTACTAGAGAGTTAAAGGAATGAGCCCTGAAAACCGGAAATTAGTTAGCATTTCACCAGTTCTTTGGTCTCATAAATGTTTTTTTTATTCCTGAAAGAATTTCTGTGGTTAATACAAGCTCAAAACATGTTCACTTTTTGTTCTACAACATAAAATACATCAGGTTATATACCACACTGGTGAACGTCCGTAGCTTCCATATGACTTAAAAACAGTGGTTGCTAAATGAGACTACTAAACATCATCATGCCAAACATTAGCCACCTTTAGCTTAGCGGTGGTAAAGTGAAGTAATGTGACTCAAAGTTTGTTAGCTTTGTACTTCGGGCGATTGCATTAACGCTTCAAAAATCATAAAGTAGTGTTAATATGTGGAGATTATCCTGCTGAATAAAACATGGAAGTATCAGAAACTTGTGATTCCCACATATCCGTTTTTCTGCAATATTCCCAAATACAAAGTAAAATCCCATTGGTTGTTGTCGAGAAAGCCCAAGCGATGCTCATCACTGCACCACTCTATGATAGTGATTGTTCATGTTTTTGTTGCTAAGGCTAGGGCTGCTCGATTATGGCAAAAATCATAATCACGATTTTTTTTGTCAATAATTGATATCACGATTATTAAATACGATTGTCCATTGACTTTGAAAACATCCATTTATTGAACTTTAAAACAAATACAAATAATAATATGAACAGTATCTTTTTAACTGTTGATTACCCTGAACATATAATTCAACTGAAAAACCAATACAAAAATAAATAAAATAAATGATACATTTATATTTAAATAAATAATATCAACATAATAAATACCAATAAACAAGATCAAAAAATATTTTGGAGCGCACTTCCACAACCTACTAAACATATATAAATATGATGAATTAAAATAAATTAGATATGATAAGTTAAAATGAATTAGACTGAAATAAATTTGATCAAATATGTTGCAGTGCACTGTCACAACCTTAAGAGAGACGGCATTCATCCTACTTTGGAAGGTGCAGATCTCATTCCGGCAAACATTTCAGGGCTTTGTGGACTTAATCCATGACACACTGGAGTTGAGACCAGGAGGAGGAGTCGCAGTCTTACACGCTTCTCTGCGCTCTCTCCTAGGCAGTCATCCATAGGAATCCCGAACCCAATAAAATACCCAATATTAACGGTGTGTGTGTCTGCCCAAGGACAATTTAAGGTAAAACCTAATAGAGGTGTTATTATGCACTTTTATTAGGTGCATAATAACCTAATAAAAGTAAATGTAACAACTACTACAGTGCAACAAAACAGGAAGATTAAATGCGGTCTCTTAAACATAAGATCTCTAGCATCTAAAGCAATATTGGTAAATTATTTAATATCAGATTATAATATTGATATATGCTGTCTCACTGAAACTTGGTTGAGACATGAAGAATATGTCAGCATAAATGAGGCCACTCCACCCAGCCATATCAACACTCATATTGCTCGAGGCACAGCCCGAGGATGTGGAGTTGCAGCAATCTTTGACTCAAGTTTACTTATCAATACTAAACCAAAATTAAATTATACCTCCTTTGAAAGTCTCGTTTTTAGTCTTACGCATCCGACCTGGAAAACTTTGCAGCCAATCTTATTTGTTACAGTGTACCGTGCACCAGGTCCTTATTCAGAATTCTTATCAGAATTCTCTGAGTTTTTATCAACTTTGGTTCTTAAAACAGATAAAGTAATGATCGTAGGTGACTTTAATATTCATGTTGACGATGATAAAAACAGCCTTACCGTTTCATTTAACTCTATATTAGATTCTGTTGGTTTCTGTCAGAGTGTAAATAAACCAACCCACTGCTATAATCACACTCTCGACCTTGTTCTGATTTATGGTATTGAAACTGAGCAACTATTAATCGAACCGCATAATCCTGCTTTATCCGACCATTTCTTAGTAACTTTTGAAGTACTGTTACTAGACTACAAAGCATTAGTCAAAAGCTCTTGCAGCAGAAACCTATCTGTTAGTGCTATAGCCACATTTAAGGAAGAGATTCCACCAATCCTTAACTCGATAGCATGTCTGCATGTAGGGGAGGAAACTTATACAAAATGTACACCACCCCAAATTGATCATGTTGCTGATAGTGCTACAGATGTGCTGCGAATAAAATGAGACTATGTTGCTCCTTTGAAAAAGAAGAAAATAAAACAACATAGATTAGCTCCATGGCATAATGCCGAAACCCGCAAAATAAAGCAAAAGTCGAGACAACTTGAAAGGATATGGCGTTCCACTAAACTTGAAGAATCTCGTTTAATTTGGCATATTACTCTCAATGAATATAAGAAAGCACTGCGTAAAGCGAGAGCAGCCTACTACTCTTCATTAATAGATGAGAATAAGAATAATGTAAGATTTCTTTTCAGCAGTGTAGCCAGGCTGACAGAGAGCCACAGCTCGATTGAGCCTTCTATTCCCATAGCACCCAGTAGTAATGATTATAGTTAAGTTGCTTCAGCTGATTCAAAATGCTGCGGCTCGTGTACTAACCGGAGTTAGGAAAAGAGACCACATTACTCCTGTTCTGGCTGCCTTACACTGGCTCCCTATAGAACACAGGATATAATTTAAAATTATTCTTCTCACCTACAAAGCCCTTAATGGGCAGGCGCCATCTTACCTTAAAGAACTCATTATACCCTACTGTCCGACTAGGGCATTGCGTTCCAAGAATGCAGGGTTGTTGGTTGTTCCTAGAGTCTCTAAAAGTACAATGGGAGCCAGAGCCTTTTCTTATCAAGCTCCACATTTGTGGAATCAGCTTCCAGTTTGTGTTCGGGCGGCAGACACCCTATCCGTTTTTAAGAGTGCGCTTAAGACCTTCCTTTTTGATAAAGCTTATAGTTAGAGCTGATTAGATTCAGCCCCTAGTTTTGCTGATATAGGCTTAGTTTGTCAGGGGACATCTTACTTCTTCCTTCTCTCTGTCTATACCTGTGTCCTCTCATGTTCCGATTAACCCAGCTAGCCGCTAGTCCCTACTCAAGTCCCTTCTCTAGTCCCTTCCCAAGTCCCTTCTCTAGTCCCTCCTCTAGTCCCAGCTCAAGTCCCCACTCAATTCCCTTCTCAAGTCCCTTCTCCAGTTCCTTCTCTAGTCCCTTCCCAAGTCCCTTCTCAAGTCCCCTCTTTAGTCCCATCTCAAAGCCCTTCTCCAGTCCCTGCTCTAGTCCCTTCTCTAGTCCCTACTCAAGTCCCTTCTCAAGTCCCTCCTCTAGTCCCTTCTCTAGTCCCTACTCAAGTCCCTTCTCTAGTCCCTTCTCTAGTCCCTCCTCTAGTCCCTGCTCAAGTCCCCACTCAATTCCCTTCTCTAGTCCCTTCTCCAGTCCCTTCTCAAGTCCCCTCTTTAGTCCCATCTCAAATCCCTTCTCTAGTCCGTACTCAAGTCCCTACTCAAGTCCCTTCTCAAGTCCCTCCTCTAGTCCCTTCCCTAGTCCCTCCTCTAGTCCCTGCTCAAGTCCCCACTCAATTCCCTTCTCAAGTCTCTTCTCTAGTCCCTTCTCTAGTCCCTTCCCAAGTCCCTTCTCATGTCCCTTCTCAAGTCCCCTCTTTAGTCCCATCTCAAATCCCTTCTCCAGTCCCTACTCAAGTCCCTCCTCTAGTCCATTCCCAAGTCCCTTCTCAAGTCCCCTCTTTATTCCCATCTCAAGTCCCTTCTGTAGTCCCTACTCAAGTCCCTTCTCTAGTCTCTTCTCAAGTACCTTCTCAAGTCCCTTTCCAAGTCCCTTCTCAAATCCTTTCTCATTTCCCTTCTCTCTTCTCAAGTCCCAACCCCATGTCCTGTCTCGTTGGGGGTCCCGCCGACTGCTGTTTTGTCGGGGGCCCTGCCAGTCCCATGTCCTGTTCCGTTGGGGGTCCCGCCGTCACCTGTCTCGCCGGGGGTCCTGCCAACTGCTTGTCCTGTTTCGTCTCCCTGCCCGTCCTCCGGAGCTGTCCCGGCACTGCCTTCCTGCCCGTCCCCTGGAGCTGTCCCGTCGCCGCCTTCTTGCCCGTCATTGTGCCCGGCCCACCGAGTTCCCCAGCCGCGGCCTTCGCCCTCGAGCCCGGCCCCCTGAGTTCCCCAGCCGCGGCCTTCGCCCTCGTGTCCGGCCCCCTAATTTACCCGACGAGGCCTTCACCCCTGTCTTCGGCCCCCTGAGTTTCCCCGCCGCGGACTTCCCTGCTCTGTTGCTGTTCCCCCGGGCCGTCCGCACGAGTCCCCCTTCTTGGCCTCTACCTTGTCCCCGGGGCCGTCCGCCCGAGACAACCTTCTCGGCCTCTGCTTTGCACCCGGGCTGTCCGCCCGAGTCCCCCTTCTCGGCCTCAGCTTTGCCCCCGGGCTGTCCGCCCGAGTCCCCCTTCTCGGCTTCTCCTTTGCCCCCGGACTGTCTATCCTAACCCTAACCCTATCTATTTGATGGGGACTAATTTCAGTGGTGGGTTAATCCATATTTATTGTTCTAATAATTTTTGCAGAACAGTGTATGTGATGAGTGTATGAAACAACATAATGTGTTCATTGTAGGAAACATTCATTGAGTTTTTGGAAATCTCAGAATCATTACCAATGAAAAGTTAATGTTGCTGCTCACGAATAATTCATAAGGCCTGACATCAATCTTGGGAGTTACTTGATCAAGTTAAAAGAGCAATAAGCAGAGACAAGCCGTGTCAGGAGAGTTTAGTGTGCAGTCAGTGTAATGAGTCCATTCATTCCCTGAGAGTAAGAACCAGGCATGAAAATGGGTCAGGGGTGAAAAAGATATTATCCCTCTAGGGGGGTCCGGGGGCATGCTCCCCCGGAAGAACATTTTGAATATTCCATATTTTAAAGCATCAATCTGATGCATTTTGAGATGCATTTTTTTGCCAACCTGGGGAGAGCTGGAGAAACTTAACTTCAGCCATGAGTCAAAAATATTATGACCTCCTTACTAAGTATTATCAGGGATGCAAACTCATCAGGTATGGAAAAGGTGACAAGGACCCGAGCCCCCCGACCCCACGGAATATCGGCTTTAAAATGAGGAATAACAGAGGATTTTAGCAGTCAAAACAACTAAACCAGCAGTGTTAATAATAACAGAAATGGTAAAGAGTCACATCTAATAGAAATATATAAAAGCATTTATTTTAATTGTGTAGCAGTCAGTTTATAATTTTGGCAGCACTGTTGAGCATTTTGAAAATCTATTGTCATGCCTCTGTGCAAGGCTGAGTCTTTCTATCTTTATGGCATCTGGTGTAAAGTAACTACATTCATAAACTCAAGTACTATACTTGGGTACAATTTTGAGATACTTGTACTTTATTTAAGTATTTCAATGTTTTGCTACATTGTTCTTCTTCTTTGTTCTTCTTCTCCTCTACAGTTCATAGGTAAATGAACTTTTACTCCACTACATGTATTTAATGCCTTTAGTTTCTTCACAGATCTGGATGAATGATGTGAAATATAATCAAGTGTTGAATCAGACTTTAGTTCCACCTGGAGTAAATCCACAAGCTACCCTGCAGTATACAAATTCATTCAGACTAGCTGCACCTTTACCAGCATTGAGAACACTTTCATGATCAATCATTATAAAACATATCATATATATTATTCTGAAATGGACCAATCTGCACAACGACTACTTTTACTGTCACTACTTTCACTATATTTTGATGAAAATACTTTTCTACTTGAGGAACATTTTGAATGCAGTACTTTTACTAACAGAGTATTCCTATTCCTACACTCTGGTACTTCTACTTTTACTCAAGTACAAGATCTGAGTACTTCTACTTTTACTCAAGTACAAGATCTGAGTAGTTCTGCTTTTAATCAAGTATAAGATCTGAGTGCTTCTACTTTTACTCAAGTACAAGATCTATACTTATACCACCTCCGTTTATCGCCTATGAAAAAAAAACTATTAGAAAACGAAGGCTAAAGCTAACGTTAGCAGATAGTGACAATGTATGCTAGCTAGCGCAACGATAATATTGCGACAGAAAAACTTTTCAGTGCACATCACGCTCTGCGCTCCGACAGGGAGCTCTGCTCTGAACACCTGAACGGCCTGTTCTAACAGCTGTTCACCAGCGGTCCAGTCTGTGCCACAGTGACTCCGGACCGCACAGTTAATATTAACGAGCGCACCCGTAGCTAATGTGGCTGCTGAAGCTAGACCATCATCGCGGAGCAGCAGAGCCGACAGGCAGGAAGACTCGAGCACACAGCTCGCGCTGAATTATAATATATATAAAAATAACTCCATGCGTGTCATGATGGCACATAACAGCTCACGGCCGCAGATTACTCCGGGTCCCAGACCCCCCACCCATACCCCAAAAATATTTTTATTGCAGATCTACATGAATCACACAAACGACCTATTTTGGATTCAAAACGGCGAATTTCGCCGAAAGGTGAGTGATTATCATGCCTGAAGAACAGACACCAAACAGTGATTCAGAGAGTGGACACAGATCAATTCACTGATGGTTTCATATTCAACATCTATCCTGACATCCAGGGGTGGAATTGGGCCGGGGCTCTCAGGGTCCCCGGCCAGTAGGGGTGTTGAAATAATCGTATCTACGATGCATTGCGATGCAGACGTGGACGATTCAGTATCGATGCAGTGACGGAAGATAATCGATTATAGCGTACTAACGTTGCTTCCTGATTTTCCGGCCGCGGCTTTACTATAACATTTTTTTTTCTGTCACTTTAATATCAAATCGGTCGGTGACGCAGAGATCAGGGAACAGACGTGACAGCGGCACAGCAACACCAAACACGGAGCAGTCTGCTTTATCCACCAACACAAGAACACCAGTCCAGAACTAACAGCAGAAGGACCCGCTCTCAATCACTCCGTGTCGCTGCGGCTCAGAGACACAGGGATTTATGTTTTACAAAAATAATCGCGTTACAATCATGTCAGGTTTTTGGTGGATTTAATTAAGTCTTGGATGCAGAGTATGAATGCCCTCTAGCAATTTTCAGACGATATATACGTGTGTAAAGTTTGTGAAGGCAGGAGGGAAAAAGCTTCCGTGATCACCGTCTCCTCTGTTCCTCCAAACCCCGCCCCCTCCCTGAAAATAATGAGTGACAGGCTGATAGTGACCCGATAGAAACTTTATTCTTCACTTAATCACTGAGATATAATGAAGCTAATTTAATCTCATACATTCATGGGATTTATGTAACAGTAAAACAGAGAATCAGGGACGTGCACAGACAACTGGAGGGGCTATTGCTCTAAACTGGAAAAAGGGCCTCCCCCCCCGAAAAAAACACAAGACCTTTTGAAAATTCTAACTTGTTTTTAATGTAAAAGGTTCATAAAATAAAACACATCACTGTCATTGCAAGTGACACTCAGTTTACTTTTATGTCCAACTGCTAAATTCGTTATTCAGGCACATTTTTTGTTTTGCGGTCCATATCTCATTCAAATATCTAATGTTAGTAACTATTAAAGAAAAAATTGGGACAATCCTGTTTTAATGTAGTTTGACCATTGTAACTGCTGTGCAGATATACTGATAAATAAAAAAGGGCTTCTAACTAATTACCTTAAATAAATTCACTAATTAATGAAACCATGCAGTTACATTCACATTATTTTTTTTCAAATCATTCTTTATGAGCGCAGTAATGGTAAGGTATCTTATTTATTTAGTATTCCATAACTTAATAACAGAGACGGTCAAACTAAAGTGTTAGAGACATGGCAGAAATCCTACAATGAAGTGGGAAAGTGAAGTGTTCTCCGTGAGAGGGCAATCAAAAGAAGAGAGCGAGCGGCCCCATTGAGGAGTAGATGAAAAGACACAGAAAGACAGAAGCACAATAACATGTGTTTTTTTTGTAAAATAACCGACGGTGTCAAGAGCAAGCAAAGTCCCCCGGTTTGTCCCCTCTACTCTAACTGCCATGAGAGAACTCAAAATCAATATAAGCATATTTAAAAACGAGGACATTTCCGGGGACAGATTGACCCGGGGATTGGCCACCAAAGCCAGGCAGGCATTTGGTATGATCACCATAGCCATATGAGGCCGGAGGGGTTTCCTTTACTTTCAGCTGTCAGATTATAAACAAAGTCACGTGACTGGGGGCAGATGACAGCGCTGACAAGGTGTGTTTTATCGCAGCGAGACGCTAGAATACTAATTGTGGGCTTATCATGTTTATTCGGTCACAACAGAAAGAAAAAAAACTCGCGCTCTCTCCAGAGGGGCAGGTCAGTCAAAAAGGAAAAACGGGCTGTTGCCCGGGCAACAATAGCCCGTACCTGTGCACGTCCCTGCAGAGAATGTAAGTGTGCACCCACATGCAGTATTTTTGTTGTTCTGCTGTTGTAAATACTCCTGTTGTCTGCTGTGTTCAGACTCAAGTCCTGTGTGTGATGCCACATTCAGGACATTCAGTGTCCTTTTTTTAACAGAAGGCCGTTGCTTGAAGCTGCAGCTCGACTGCAGAAGCATTATTTTTTGGTTTTTGAGGATGGAACAATTTCACTAGAGACTAGACCTATACAATTCATTTATTTTGGTTTATAAATTAATGTCAAGACATTTATGTTATTGATTTCTGAAGCACTTTATAAATAATAAAAAGAGAGTTCATATGTATTTACTGCATGTAGGCCTATGCATTGATGAAAAATTAGCTATGTGCAGTAATATAGAAAATTGAGGATGCAACGCATTGGTATGAATCGTGATGCATCGGGATATCGAATTTAATCGAATCGTTGACAGGATAATCGTAATCGAATCGAATCGTGAGACCAGTGAAGATGCACAGCCCTACCGGCCAGAGATGGCAAAAGTACACACATCCAGTGGCGTTTTTATATTTACAAAAGTGGTGGGGCACAAAAAACTTAGATGTCTATAAGCTTCTGCAGTGAGGTTCATGGCTGGTGAGGCTCTGGCACTGACTCTTCAGGTTTACAAATATTATATTTTGACCAAAATCAAAATATAATATTATTTTCAAAAGCTTTTTTGTCTGATGCTTCAATTAATTTTAAACAGACAGTTCAACAAAAGGATACCCAAACATTTTTAATTTTATCATTTAAATATTGAATTGTTCTCTCTTAGTAAGATCCCATTTTCATGAAAATTGCAGTCTTACCTTGACTTGAAGATTAAGTCCATTTGCCTATCCCTCTGGACAAACATCTCTATTACTTTTTTGTAAAAGTCCTCCTTATGTTCTTGTAGTTTCAAAAGTCTATCATAAATCTAATCTAATCAATAGATTTATGATTCGAAAATTATAAAAGTAGGGTAGACATGTGGATATTATCCGGCTGAACAAAACGTGCATTTATCTAACAGGTTTGTTTCCCACAGATCTTATTTGGAGCTATTTTCTAAAATCCTATGGAGAAATATCATTGCTTTTAGGTCGAGGGAAGCCATGCGCAGCTTACTTCCGGGTTTTAGGACACTGCAGCTCTCTCGTCTCCTCTTCACATACCACACTTTTCGCGGCACACGTACTGACAGCCAATCAGCTCTGAATGATGTGAGATGACGTATGGTGGGGATGGCAGCTCTATGCCCCTATGGTCATTATTTTTTGCCACACACATTAAATAGGAAAATATTCTGAGCATGCGCAGTGTAGTTTTTACAGTCACCATTGATTTAGACAGTGAGAGGGAGGGGCAGGATCGGGTTTTGTCCCACATGGCTCTAAACAGCTCAATAGGCACACACTGTAGACACTAATTAGAAGAACACAGACTAAAACAGCAAGTTACAGACGAATCAGATGATTAAACATGATCTTAAAATATATTTAATTTATTTTTTGCATTTTTTTGTAATCATTATTTTTAATACTTCTGCTGACACTAGGTGGGGCTGTGCAATCTTACTAACTGCTGTCTGTGCAATTTACTCGGCGGGAGTTGGCGGACTTTATTTTGCTTACTTTAACATCATTTTTCATGGTGGGGCTAAGGCGGGGCTAAGGTAGGGCTAAGCCATTTCTTGGTATGGCTGTAGCCTACCCCAGCCTATACCCTGGCGTACCGATTATACTGGAGCACCAACTAACGTTCATGACTTCAGCATGGGACTTCAAACAACAACAAACCACGGTGAACAATAGTCAAACATGAACGAACAAGCTGATGAGACCGCTTTGGTCGGCCCCGTGGATGGGACATTTTGTTTTAAAAAACGGACGGATGGAAGCGTCGACAAGAGCACGGTTGTGTGCAAATTATGCAAAAAAAAATTGCATATCACCGCAGCACATCAAGCCTAAAGTATCACCTAAATGCAAAGCATGTAGCAGCTAGTGTGGACGTTAGCCCGACTCCGAGTGCAAGGAACCACACCCTGACCCAACCCACACTCAACCACTGATGACTGGTTTCAGGGCCAGGATAAGTAAGTCCACGTCTGAGAAAATAACCAACTCCCTGGCTCACTGGATTACACTCGACTGTAGACCACTTGGAGTAAAATTGCTTCTCACTGTTCTCAGGTCAAATATGTATATTTGATTAAAAATGCGATTAATTTCGATTAAATAATTACAAAGCCTCTAATTAATTAGATTCATTTTTGTAATCGAGTCCCGGCTCTAGTTTTAAGCATGAAAGCTGTAGGCCTATAGCTGTCAACTGTTCAAACTGTGATCACCAGTTCAACACATTTGACAAATTCGACTTGGTTTCTATTAGGGCTGTACCAGAATATCTGAATATTCGTTCGTTGGAGTACTATTCGGGTTTCAATTTCGTTATTCGGATAATTTTTTTTATTTATTGAAATCTCCAATATCAACGTAAGAGCTTGTGCCTCTTCGGGGGGTGCTAACACTTAACCATAAATGCTATCGTTTACTTTCTCCGTCTTTATATGTAGATATGACCTTTTCTCCATTAATCTCCGTCACGTTTTTTCCAAGCAACAACAACTTCCTGTCAACTACGCTAACTCTCCTTCAAAATAAAAGCATGTCCATACAAAATAGAAAGCCAAGCCAAATTACACTTAAGACATATACAACTGCAACAAAAGTAACAAACACAATGGAATATCCTTTTCAATTTCAAAGAACACAAATTGGGTTATATACATTAACAAATAACTATAAAACAACAATACTGTAGAATAACAAAAATAATGGCGTGAATAAACTGAAATACACGTGTCGAAGCGGTTCACTGCTGATTACTACGTGGCCATAATCTTGCAGCCCTACAAATGAACTGAGATTTCCACACACATATTTTAAGCTATACTACTACCCCGGACCAATACAAAGCAGGGTTTTAAGTATAGGATAATGTCACTACTCAAGTAGTTGGTTTTAACTGTTCTTTGGTAAGTGTGCAAAGAAATGTTGATTTAAAATGTCAATTTGAATGTTGGATACATTTTGTGTGCATATATTAATATTTAAGATGTAAATGAATCCCAGTTTAATGTTACTATTAAAAATACTTTCTATTTTTAGTGTCTCATTTGGCGGCATCAATGTGTGCATTTGATACGGATACAGGAGGAGTAGCTCTAGGATTGGGTCTCATAAATAGCTCTTAAGGTCAAAATAATGAGGTCCTCGATTTCATGCTAGGCACTGGGAGATGCCGCTTCCGATGGCATGCACTCAGTTCTCATTGGAATCAATTGAACAAATATTACATTTCTGGCTAGCTGATTTAAACCTTTCTATTGAACATATTTTAGGCATGAGATGTTTTTATGATGACTTGATCAACTTTCTTAAAGCATGTTGTTCGCATACAAACTCTCATTGTTCTTTCTCTTTGTTTCTCGCTTATTCTTTTTGTACCTAGACAGTCTGACAGATTCTCTCTGAAGTGGAAATGACTAAGTCACAACAGTGGAACTCAATCCCAGTAAAGATTAGAGAACAAAACACCTGCAGTTTATTTAAATCTAACTGAAAAACATGGTTAGTGGAAAGTCAGCTCTGTCAACACTGACACAATCTGTACATGACAACGCTCTGTTTATATGCCTTGACCTGTATCTCTCTGCTTTGTGAATTTGTATATGCTTGTATTTTTGTTTAGTTTTTATGTTTTTATATATGCTTGTATTTTAGTTTAGTTTTTATGTTTTTATATATGCTTTTATCATAATATAAGTATCTCTGTTGAATGTTGTTTTACTGATTGTATTTACCTGTTATTTGAAGTGAATTTTTGTTTTTAGGATCACTTTTAACATCTGTCCAGGGACTACAGACGAAAAATAGCCTGTTGGCTAACTCTGGCGCATTTACAGAAATGTCAATTAATGTGCACTGTCCCTGTCAAATAAATATATAAAAAAAAAACAACAACAAAAAAAAACAAGAGTGCATTTAGAGCGGGGAACCTCTGAACAGCTACAGAGACTTGCCTGGCTCCTGAATAGAGAGGGATGCCTCTTTTCTTTAAATACTTAATGGAATTCAGAAGTCTTTCTCAAACAGCGTAGAGCGGAAACCAACCTGAGATCGTGCTCTCATTCTCATCTTGCGCTCTCTCCGGTCCTGGACGGTGGACAGGTAGTTGACGACGGCGTATTCCAACACAGACAGGAAGACAAAGACGAAGCTGACCCACAGGTAGATGTCCACCGCCTTGATGTAGGACACCCGGGGCATGGACGCATTCACTCCAGTGATGATGGTGGACATGGTCAGCACCGTGGTGATGCCTGGACACAAAGACAAAGAGTCCTCACTAACTGCAGGTTGAGATTTCAGAGTGTAGTACAGTATAATCATGGAGCTGACTCGATGTGGGGCAGCTCAACTATAGAGTTCAAAGCAATAACAACACAACACAATATAATGCAATGTGGTCCAACAGCCCTGTAATGAATACAAACCTGTAGGGATGTTAAGATTCACCGATTCGCATCGGTGCACCGGCAAAAACGTTCAAGATGCGAGTGCACCGGTCGAAAGAGTGCACATCGGCTACAGTTTGGGTTGAACTCGCGATGCATCGATTGTAGCGTCTTTGCATCGGTAAAAAAACGATTCATTCATATAATATCCTCTCATCCTGTCAGCACTCCGCAGAGACGATCTTTGATCTTTGCTTCGCACTACGGAGGCCGAGTCTCAGTTATCAACACACATGGAAGTCGAGGGGAAAGAGAAACACAGCACACCGAAAAATACCTACAAATCAAACGTTTGGCAACACTTCGGATTTTTCAAGAAAGACGGTCAACTTGAAAAATCGCTCTCAAATTGTAAACGATGCCGAGCCGCTTTAAAGTACATAAGTAGTACGAGGAACTTAGCGACGCACATAAAGAGGCAACATGAGGTCTGCGGCTGAAAGGAGAAACCTGAAAGTTAGACATGAGTGAAATCACTCAGAGAAGTGTTCTGTCAGAGAGATGGTGTTTAGTTTACAGCAGTCTGTGACGGCCAACAATAATTTAAATGTCTTCCTCACTGTAAGCAGTTATGAAATACCTGTTTGTGAAAGGTTATTTGTATTTTGTATTGTTCATATAGAACCCACTGCTTTCTGCTCACTGGTGAGTCAGCCTCTGGATGAGTGTTGAGCACATCAGGCAGCAGCTGTATGGGCATTGCTCTATGGTAGCTGTTATCAGCACATTGTTAATCATGAGCAATGCATCCTTACATTGTTTAACTGTGAGGTGTTATAACATTGCACTTTACTCTGGAGACAGAGGACACTACTACACTTTTGAAAAGGCCTGTTTGTGAAAAGTCCAAGTGTTTGTTTTGTTTAAGGTAAAAAAGAAACAGCATGATGGGATGTGCAGTACTAGTAGAGAGAACCAAATATGAAAAGCACTTTTGTTAATTTATGATTTGCTGCATATAAGGAATAAAACAAATCCTCTGTCGTACCATATTGAAGTATCATTATTTTGCATCTTGTTGAATCGCATCGTATCGCCCCGAATCGTAATCTTAATCAAATCGTATCGAACTGTATCGCAACAGGGGTGAATCGTATCGTATCGCATGGTGTTTTAAATGTATCGTTAATGTATCGTATCGTTGGCAATGTATCGAGATGCGCATCGCATCGGCCTCAGTGATGGAGATGCACATCCCTACAACCCTGGGAAGCTTCTTGTTGACAAGGTCTCCTAGATTTGCAGGTCAGAAGTAACTTTACTTAACTAGTCTTTCATTCCAGTATTGTATATATTATATAGTATATAAGTATTGACCCAATCATGTTTGAATGTTTAGACAGACTCCCTGTCGATAGATGGATCCGGCACATTTATTGAGATGGCCCTATGTGTGTCTCTAAGAGGATCAGCTCTAACAATCATCCGTTCTCCTCTTGTAATGGCAGCTGTAGCTTTTGGACTCTAAACGTGTTCTGACCATGGATGTATAACGAGAACTGGGGTTGGAGGTGCATTCATTCCTATGAAAGTTGCTCAGTGGCGCATGAAGCCAAAAGGGCCTGGCTCTCGAGAGCAAAAGTACCCGTATGTATAGGCCCCAGCTTAAGCCCTGCCTCCAATCTACAGCGTCACAGCTGGCCTCAGCTTGGGGTGTTGAAATTATTTGTTTCTACTATGAATCGCGATGCGGACGTGGACGATTCTGCATCGATGCAGTGACAGAACATAATCGATTATAGCGTAGTAACGTTGCTTCCTGATTTTACGGCCGCAGCTTTACAATAAAGTAATTTTTTCTGTCACTTCGATATCAAATCGGTTGGTGACGCAGAGATCAGGGAACAGACGTGACAGCGGCACCAAACACGGAGCAGTCTGCTTTATCCACCAACACAAGAACACCAGTCCAGAACCAACAGCAGAAGGACCCGCTCTGAATCACTCTGGCTGCATCTCAGGTCGATTAAATGGATTCCTTGCGTCCCTCACTTGCGTTGTTTCCCTGCAACTAGTCCCTCCCACCAGGGAAGCATGGAGAGACGCAAGGAAACCACGAGAAGCAGGGAAATGAGTTTTAAGAGCAACGGGACGTCCTTTCCTCCGGAGCGTGACGTGAAGCGACGTCCGTTTGTGATGACGCCGCACAGCTGATCGTCTGACAGCAGCTCTGTCCCTGTTGTTTTCACACACACCCCCGCCTCTGTTAGTACACATTTACTGACATATACATGTGTATCATCTGTTGTAGACCCAAATAAATTAAATTAAATAAGAACTCATCCTCAAAAAAGATAAACGCCATTCTTAAAATGTATAAACGAAAAAAGCGATCATGAAAATGTTTCCAATAAATGAATAAAATGATTTTTGACCACTTTGTTGTTCAGATATATCACATATGTGTAACAAAATGATACATTAATTGAAACAAAACACGGTATAAACTGAGGAGTGAGTCCCGTGAGTTTCATTTATTTTCTTCACTCCACTGGGAAACTGCTCTCATGTCAAGAAGCATCAGATCAGTGCATGCGCTGCATCGTCCAATCAGTGAGCGATACACAGTAAGGGGGCGGGGCGAGTATTTCATCCTCTGTCCTCCGGCAGAAATAAGAGCCATGGGACGGTACTCAAGATGGCGCAGACAAATCAACTAACGGTGATACCGAGTACCGACAACCAAGGAAATTAAAATAGTCGACCTGAGACGCAGCCTCTGTGTCGCTGCGGCTCAGACACACAGGGATTTATGTTTTAAAAAAATACTCGCGTTACAATCATGTCAGGTTTTTGGTGGATTTAGTTAAATCTTGGATTACAGAGTATGAATGTCCTCTTATTATTTGTGATCACCGTCTCCTCTGTTCCTCCAAAACCCGCCCCCCCTGAAAATAATGAGTGACAGGCTGATTAACCTAATAGAAACTTTATTATACACTTAAACACTGATTGAGATATGATGAAGCTAACTTAATCTCATACAATCATGGGATTTATGTAACAGTAAGACAGAGAATGTAAGTGTGCATCCACATGCAGTATTTTTGTTTTTATATGCTGTTGTAAATACTCCTGTTCAGGGGCGGCGCCAGGGGGTGCTGAAGCACCCCCCAGGATTGCCAAAGCACCCCCTAAGCACCCCCAAGAAATATGTGTTTTTTTTTTTCTTCCCGAAAATTATTATTATTATTTTTATTAAATTAAATTAGAACAATTATTGATTACATCAATGCAAATGTGAAACAAACACATTTTTGACCAAAAACATAAAGCCAACACAGGTGATATGATTAGGCCAATGGCCAGCACCCATTCGATTTTTGACCTACCCATCACTAAATTACTTTGTGACACTTGATTGACTTCCTGTTAGCTAGAGCGCCAAATTATTTGCCAACAGCAAAGTGAAAAATGTATCGTTTTTTAGTCCTTAAACGTCCACGTGTGGACACTCAATCAAAACCACCTGAAAGCGAGAGGGATTCTGCACATAATAGCATAGCCTCGTGAGTACAAGTAGCTTACTTTTGGGTCTCTGTGTTTCATTCAAGCTCTGCTCTGTGTGTGTGTGGTACACACCGGTGGGTATCTACTGGAGATCGGTGTGGTTAGCATCTGGTGCTAGCTAGCCAAGCTAACGGGTATAAGGAGCTTTTTCAACAACAAGGTGGAGGGAGAACTCTCTCCTGTCAGACGGAGAGTCTCAGATAACCTCAGCTCAGGTGAAGTAAAGGACTCTCAGTGTTTAGATAGTTAACTTTAGTCTAGTTACCTCATGGGTCTCAAACGGTTTGTTTTAAAAGGGGAGTGATTTGTAAAATATCTATAAAGAAATAGAAAATCTGTTTACAGTTCTGTTTCATATGGGTGTTGAGAGATGTATCCATAGATCTCTAAATGTTGCTCTCAAAGTGCACCAGATTGATGCTTTTAACTTCACTATTTAAAAAAAATCTTCCCGGGGAAGCATGCCCTCAGACCCCACTAGAGGAGGTGAGGTCCCTCCTAGAGGAGGTGAGGTCCACCCCCCACCTGTACAAATAGCACTTTACCCCTGCTTACACATATGCCGTGAGCTGATTATCGAGCCTTCATTGTAACAGTCGCGGGTGCACTGTGTGTGCGTGTGGGGAGTGTTGCAGTAGAAAATTCAACTGTAGCGCTGGTGCATTAATGGGAAACCTTAATGTTTGAGCACCCTCTATGAAACGTCAAGCTACCCCACAGCACCCCCTAGAGAAAATCTCTCAGTGTCAGTGGCGTCCAATTGTGACGCTCCTAGGCTCCTTCAGCGTCATAAAGGGACGCAAATAGCTTTCAACTGATTGCAATGTATTCCCATCTGCGTCGGGATTTGACGCTCATGGAAGCACGGCATTCGTTTATGCTACTGCCCTTAAAGGCAATGTGAGCGTCCATTCCCATTGGATAACGGAGAATTGTACACCCGGAAGTAAGTATTCCTCTTACTGTCGATTGATTTCACAGTGATATCTGCAGTAAAAGATGGCAGAAGACACTACACTACCCAGAATCCCCAGCTATCGTTTGGACTACACCATGTGCTCTGTTTGACAAACCACGTTTTTTTCACCATTCATTCCGATGGCTGGCGTCTATGTCACATGATCTTCACATTTCTCCCTGCAGAAAAAGTAAACATGGCCGAACTTCGTTTTATTCTCGGTGGAAAATGCCTATTTTAAAGTTAGTTTGGCCATTAAAATGCCATTTGATGCGAGAAATATGAGTTGTTATTTCAGATTATGTGTGCAGTGGATGTACATGATCTTTAGTTTTCTAGTTATTACGAAGATCACTTCAGGAAATCGCGACGTTTTCATTGTTACCAAGGTGGTTGCTAGGGACTTTGCTATCGATATTATTTCTGTTATGTTGTGTAACTGTTTAATGGTGTTATCTTTATTGCTACCCCCTTCCCCGTCAATGTATAGTGTTGGTCCACAGCCTAAACATATTAGTTTAACAAAATCCGCATCTAAAGATAGCCTACGTTATTTTCCCCTGTGCAATTCCAGTCTCACATCTCACAGCACATCGTCATTAACAAATACCGGAAACAGACCGAAAACATTTAAAAAAATAAATAATAATGCTTTATTCCGAGTGTGCTTGCTTTTCTCTTTGAAAGTCATCACATAACGGCATTATAATACACGGTTCGGCTGCATTACATATCTGCCGTAGTTCTGTATTTATAGAGCCCTGATGAGAAGACCTCTTTCCCCGGGCGCCGTTCAAAATGGCAGCCCACTGCTCCTAACACAGGATGGGTCAAATGCAGAGAGACAATTTCCCCACGGGGATTAATAAAAGTCCATCTTAATCTTAATCTTAATATTTGTGCATACCTCCAGCAATGTTAACTATGTTGAAGCACTTATTTTAACCGATATTATACATAATGTATTATACTCTTATAAGATGTATGTAGATATTTCATCTCCGGCCTTGTCAGGTATTGAACAATCAATAAATAAAGAACACAGAATTGTTAAATATAAAACACAGAATTTGTGATTATACTAAATGATTTTCAAATAAACACAACTGCATATTTAACTGTTACACATGCTGATGTAACTCAAATGTTCCAACTTGGGATCAATAAAGTATATCTTATCTTAAGCTGATCGATGGCTACTGCCATATTTGCAAAATGTGCCTCTGAACCTTGACAAGTGCATGTTTCAGGCTTATCAATTAATGTAATGCAATGTAATGTTATCACAGGGGTCACAAACATAAGACCAGCTGTTAAATAAAGCTCTTCTGACCTTAGCTGGCATGTGGGTATATATATTACTACTGCCCATAATGGGCACAAGCAATTTTCACCCATTTATTAATTATATGTTTTAAATGTGAGTGTTTCCTGTCCCCTAAACCTCCAGGGATGTACACAGTTTAATACTGGCAACTTCTTATTATGGGACATACGAAAACGTCTTTTAAAACAACTCCCAGTAGAGACGTGCCATAGATAGAGAACATGTTGAGAAACAGAATAGCCAGCATGTGTAGTTCTGGGGACGGGGTGGGGGAGGGGGGAAGCGGTGGACCCGTTCAAATCCAGTTTTGGACAGTCTGCCGTGGTTGCATCCCATTTCAAGTGCTGTTCGAGGCTCGGCTTAACCATCGGAGCACACTCTCCAATCACAGAGCTTGAGGACTATCACAGGGTTTGTCAAACAGAGCACATGGTGTAGTCCAAACGATAGCTGGGGATTCTGGGTAGTGTAGTGTCTTCTGCCATCCTTTACTCAGAACAAATATTTGTTTCTCCGAATCGAAGGGGAAAAATACAAAAGCATTGCACACAATTTAAGCCAATCAATGTTGTGTAATTAACAAGGATAATCTGGTGTTTTTTAGTCGATGAGTAGTGCAGATATCATTGTAAAATCAATCAACAGTAAGAGGAATACTTACATCCGGGTGTACAATTCTCCGTTATCCAATGGGAATGGACGCTCACATTACCTTTAAGGGCAGCCGACACAAACGAATGCCGTGCTTCCATGAGCGTCAAAACCCGACGCAGATGGGAATACATTGCAATCAGTTGAAAGCTATTTGCGTCCCTTTATGACGCTGAAGGAGCCTAGGAGCGTCACAACTGCACGCCACGGACACTGACCAAACGTCGCTATTGGACAGTTAGGGAGTGAGAGTGTGTTGATTTTAGGGCACAATGAGGCCACGGACTGACAGGAAGATGTAGTACCACCGTTTGACCACTACAAACATTAGTTTTGCGGTCCAATTCTGATTAGAAGACTCAATTAAGAATCACTAAAATATGCAGACCTGAGGACAGTTGGCAGCAGAGATAGGGGCATACAATATGACTGCTTACATGTATTTGTTTGCATTAGTTATCTTCTGTTTTCCTTGGTCAAGTCAAAATCAAGCTGAAGACGCACATCGTCTCCAGCTTCCTTGATTTTCGGTACTCCGCTCAATAATATCAAGACATTTATGTTATTGATTTCTGATCAATAACAAGATTTCATCTTGTCTGCCCTATCACTTTCCTTCTCTGCTTCCCAACTTTGGTCCATGCCTTCATTACATCCAGAATCCACTTCTGCAGCAGCATCCACACTCCAAAATAAACTCCAGAACATCCAGAACGCTGCTGTCCGTTTGCTGTCCCACGCCGTTTACTGTGATCATCTCTCTCCACCAGAACCTTCACTGGCTCCCTGCGCCTCAATGGATCCATTTATAGTCCTTCGACTGTTGTTGTGTGTGTTGTCATCTTTGGTCATTTTAACTTAACAATGTAAAAGATTGCTACCACATTGCTCCTTAGGGTGACGGCTAAGCACACAGGTAGCTGCTAACAGTGCTAAAGATGCTAACGGTGCTAACACCCCTACGCTGAAAAAACTGAACCGTTGACTTTAATTACATTTCACATAACTGTATTATAGCCTATATAATACTAATAATAATAGTGAGATTGTAGAGTACTAAATGTATTCAATATTTTGTTATATTGTTTATTATTTAGCTAATCATAGGGATATGTGTATTTTTCTATTGTGAATTTGTATATAGTTGCTGCTAGTATCAATTAATTTTTAATTTGGGTTTTTACATTGTATTCTTACTATATATACTTGTCGCTAATGTACATTCATTTTGTAATTATATCTGTGTCTTAATTTTAACATGTGTAATGCTTGACACTGCTGCTGGAACAAAATAATGTCCCAATATTGGATAAATAAAGTATATTTATCAGATGTTACTCAAACATTAGGACATTTTAGGGGACTATTTCAGCAGTGGATTAATACACATTTGGTGCTCTACTGAGTATTTGTGGCAGAAGAACGTGTGTATTTGAGATTGGATAGGATTATATATTACCAATAGAAAAGAGAAAAACAAACTGCATTGAAGTTATAAATCAGGTATACAAATATCACAACCTTCGTACAGCCAAATGTATGAGCCATGAGAGGACCTCAGGGGGGGGGTTTGTTCCAAATGTGTGGAGCCATGTCACAGCCAGCTTTCATCATCCCACAGTCCCATCTGACCGGGGCACCCAAATCTCTTCAAAGGACATTTGACACAAGTTTTTAAAAGCACATTTCTTACCTAGGGAGACTCTGGCCGGCACGGCTCGGCGGTCGATCCAGAAGGACACCCATGAGAGCATCACCATGAGCGTGGCGGGGAAATATGTCTGCAGCAGGAAGAAGAAGATGTAGCGGCGCAGCGTGAAGTTGATGTACAGACGATTGTACCAGCCTGAAACACAAACAGTTCAAGATCAAGCAAAGATTCCAAAATGAACAAACTGGTAACACAAGACAGGGTCAATGTGCTTATTAAAACACTGTAGAGGTTTCTCAATTCTTAAATGTCCCCTCCTCGACTCCTATCCTCGAGACTTAGTCCCGCCCGCAGGAGATGCGAGCGGAGGACTGAGGAGGGGAGCCGAGGAGAGAGGAGGGGAAGCAGCAGGCGGTTAGAGAAATGAGAACTCCTCTCCTCTGAGCGGTCATCTTAAAGAGACGTCCATTAATGATGACAGGAGGCACAGCAGCACTCTGTCTGATGGACAGATGTGTTCATGACGACTTATATATTTACTTTGATTCATTCACAGTGCGGTATGATGAGACAATAACAGGCTACAGATGCGGACACACGCACACAAATATATTTATATAAATATATACAATTTAAAGTATGAGAGCACCCTCATAATAACGTAACACAATCAGAGACTGGATATATTCTTTCACACACACATACGGGTATTGGGCCGAGGGCGACACCGTACTTCCGGTATCCGCCGTTTTACGCGAGGTGCAAGCAGGCAGCCGTACACCGTCTAGGTGTTGCTAAGCTTCCTTTACTGAATATCATAGTCTATTGCCTTAATCAATATCTAGTCAACTCTAAAATACCACATATATGCAATGGCATGATAATATTATTGTGACAAGTGGGGTATTCACCTGGTGTTTCCAGAAATTAGACGTAGATGCAGCCAAAATCGACGAAGGCAACTTTCGAGTGTCGTTTTTCCATACATCTGCAGGCAGTCTGTAAGGGCAATCCGACAACCCACACAGCTCTAGTTTACGCTGGTAACGACCTAGAGCACACCCTCAAGTCCAGAGATGTAATCCGAAGACATGCAGCGATTTCTTCGGTCGTTAATTCAGAAAAAAAAACTAGTGCGCTCTGCCTGGCTACGTTAGCTAGCTGTTTATATTTGCACCTCCAGGATATTTGCACCTCCAGGAAAATGGCGTATTTATATATATATATATGGCGCGTGTTGCATTGTGGGTAGCTCGTGACGTCACCGTGTGTGAAAGAATCCCCCCCTCTCTCTGGTCGCTGAAATGGAGAATTGAAACTACGGGCCAAAAGTTGTATTTACAAGTATTACAAGTAAGCATAGGACACCAAACCCAGTGAGACCCGTCTGTCCGCCGCATCTACGCACTGTACCACACACACCTACAGACTGTCCCCCACACACACACACACACACACACACACACACACACACACACACACACACACACACACACACACACACACACACACACACACACACACACACACCACACACACACACACACACACACACACACACACACACACACACACACACACACACACACACACACACACACACACACACACACACACACAGCTCCTAAAGCATAATCAGGCTACAGCCGTTGTGTATTTTATTATGTGACGCACTAATGGTTTTACAAAAATATCGACTCTTTGTTTGTAGATATCTACTACTAAAGTAGTTATTGAATTATTGTTTTTATGTGTTATATTTGATTAAAAAATATTAAGAGGGACTTCCGGTTGGGCATGACGGAGTAGAGACGTGCGTAGTTCTGCTCCCACAAACTTTTGTGTTGTAACTTTTCTGAAGCCCGTAACTCTTCTCTAACTTACATTTAAGTGAACAATAATATTATTCCACTCACAACGCCACCGTAGTATGACGTCCAAAACGGCGAAAAGCAACAAAAAAGAACAAAGCGCCAGGACCGATAGCCCCGAGCTAGCTAGCAACAATCTCAGCATGGAGGGCATAGCTGGCCTCCTTGAAGATCACCGTAGAGCTCTCTCTGCCGACTTTAAGTCTGCCATCGCTGGAGGCTACTTGTGCTACGCTAACGGACAGCAATGTTAAGCTGGCCAAAGTCACTGATCTCGAGTCCCGCAGCCGGCGCAACAATATAAGAATCTTCGGTTTGCCAGAATCCATTGAGGGCCCTCATCCCTCGACATTCTTCCCGAAGCTGCTGATGGAGGTCTTTGGTGAGGGCGTCCTTGATTCGCCGCCGGAGTGCGACAGGGCCCACCGCTCACTCACCGACAAGCCCAAGCCGGGGCAAAGGCCACGGCCGGTCATCATCCGCGTCCACAGGTACCAGCAGAAGGAGAAAATTATCCGCGAGGCCCGGGCCAGGAGAGGCAAGCTACAGTACCAAGGTACGCCCATCGCCATCTACGAGGACTACACACCTGAAGTGATGGAACAGCGCTACAAATACCGAGAGGTGATGGCGGAGCTTTACAACCTAGGGCTCAAGCCAGCCCTGCTGTTCCCTGCGAGGCTTTCCATCGTATCGAAGGAGGGAGGTAAGAAGAGATTCTCCTCGGTGGCAGAGGCTAAAGGCTACATAGCATCCATTCGTCCTGACGCTGACTAGCACTAACGGTGCCGATAACTGCTGTTTTAACTGATTCCTTCTATGGGTTTTAACCCTTAAAGTGCAATTTTATTCTGTTTTACTTTATCTCTGGGCCTTATTTTTTTGTATGTATGTTACTTGAGATCTATGTCAGTGCCTTATTGCCCTCTGCTATGCTTATATTGGCTGGCTGTTTACCTATATATGGATGTTGTACTATTCTATGCATATAGATATACACTTGAGTTTGTTTTTTTGTTTGTTCACTTTAATACTCTTCCGTGTTACTTTTAGTATAGGGAACGGGACCCCGGAAGATAAGTTCAGCTGTTGAGCTTTGAGCTATAGCGCTCAGACAAGGTTTGTATTTGGGATGCTCCAGGTATGGTCATATTTGGGTTTATGGGTTGTGTTTTGTTTATGGTTTGTCTATTTTTGCCTTCGCTTGTTTTTGTTGTACTGTCTTTTTTTTTTTTTCCTCCCCTTCCCCGGTCTTCTTCTTCCCCCCCACCACTCCTCTCCCCTCAGTCCTCGGGAAGCACAACGGTTTCAGACCACCTTCATTAGACTCCCCATATGACTAACAGTATGACGACTGCTGGCAGAAGTGTGCGTCTGATCTCCTGGAACACCAGAGGAATGAACAAAGCTATTAAAATTGGTAAGGTCTTGACTCGACTGCAACATCTTAAAGGGGACATTATATTTCTACAAGAAACACACCTTAAAACGTCTGACACCCTTTGCATCAAGCGGGCGTGGATGGGCCATTACTTCCACTCAAGATTTTCTAGTAGAGCCAGAGGTGCTGCCATTATTATTCACAAAAGTGTGATGTTCGTACCAACAAATACTATTCTCGACAATAATGGCCGCTACGTCATAGTTTCAGGTGTCTTGCAGGGCATGCCTGTAATTTTGGTTTCCGTTTACGCACCCAACTGGGATGATGACCAATTCTTTATGAACCTTTTTGCTAAAATCCCGAACGCAGACAATCACCGCATAATCATGGGTGGAGATTTTAACTTGATTCAAGATGTGCACCTCGACAGGTCATCCCTTAAGCTTGGCACTCTCTCAAAATCCGCTAATGTAGTCTCAAATTATGCAGCACAATTAGGAATCTCAGACCCTTGGAGATTTAAAAACCCTCAAAGTAAGGCTTTCTCTTTTTTCTCACACGTCCACCACACATTCTCGCAAATATATTTTTTTCTGCTCGATGACAGCTTGCTACACCTTGCCAGCGCATGTCAATACCATCCTATAGCCACCTCAGATCACGCCCCTGTATCAATTGACATCCATTCCCTCTTAGTGTTACTCCCGCTAAGTTGTGGAGGTTTAGTTCCCACCTGCTGTCAGATGACAAGTTTAAGGACTTTGTTAATTCACAGATTCGTTTATATATCGAAATTAATGACACTGCTGATGTAAGTTGTGGAACAGTGTGGGAGGCTCTCAAAGCCTATGTTCGTGGGCAGGTTATTTCGTATGTTTCCAAACTAAGAAAGGATGAAAGGGTTCGGCTGTCGGCAATTTTGGAAGAACTTCTCCGAATTGATGAAACGTATTCCTCCTCCCCCTCACCGACCTTATATAAAAAACGTATATTATTACATTCGGAACATGACCTTTTAATGACGAGCATAGCGGAGAGACAACTGAGGCAAACTAAGCAGCGCTTTTTTGAACAGAGGGACAAGGCTGGGAGGCTCCTGGCTCAACAGGCTCGGGCAGATAACGCCTCCAGATTAATCCCCAAAGTAAAGTCGCCCGAAGGCAATTTAGTCTCTGACCCGATTGAAATAAACAAGTCTTTCTTTGAATTTTATAATAATTTGTACACTTCTAAATGCCCCATAATTGGCACAATAAACCCAAATCCTCTTGACTCCTTAACTTTCCCCCAAATTGACGTAGTTAACACAGGCAGAATGGGGGACCCCATTTCCACTTTAGAGATACAGGAAGCCATCAAATCTATGCAAAATGGGAAATCCCCTGGTCCGGACGGCTTCACAGTCGAATTCTACAAGGCGTATTTGTTTCTTTTGGCCCCAATTCTAGCAAGGATGTATAATGATTCCCTTAAAGAAGGCAGATTATCTCAAACCCTATCCATGGCATCCATCTCTCTACTATTGAAGAAGGATAAAGATCCTACACTTTGTGGCAGCTACAGACCAATTTCCCTCCTAAATGTTGATTGTAAAATACTGGCTAAGATTTTGTCCGTCCGCCTCCAACTCGTGATACCTTCTATAGTTCCGCTTGACCAAACAGGCTTTATGATAGGGAGACACTCTTTCTTCAATACCAGGAGGCTACTTAATGTTATTTTCTCGCCCCCGTCCAATGTCCCCGAAGTCATAGTTTCACTCGATGCGGAAAAAGCTTTTGATAGGGTTGAGTGGAGCTACTTGTTCTTCATTTTAGAAAAATTTGGCTTTGACTCCAAATGTATTTCTTGGATTAAACTTTTATACGCCTCCCCTTCTGCATCGGTAAACACAAATGGCATTCAATCGTCTGCCTTCCCTCTCCAACGTGGGACACGCCAGGGCTGCCCGCTTTCTCCCCTATTGTTTAATTTAGCCATCGAGCCTCTAGCTATATGGCTCAGAGGCCACAATGGGTTTGAGGGCATCACTCGCCATGGTATCGTTCACAAACTTTCCCTTTACGCGGATGACCTTCTCCTATACGTCTCCAATCCTGTGTCCTCTCTCCCTCCTTTATTGTCAATCCTTGAGCAGTTTGGTCGTTTATCAGGCTACAAATTAAATCTCCAAAAGAGCGAACTATTTTTTGTAAACCAACTGGCGAAGACACTCCCCCCAACCGCTTTTCCCTTTAATATTGCATCAGACGGCTTCAGATACTTGGGGGTATCCATCACCAGCTCCTTTAAAGATCTGTTTCCCAAAACATTTCAACCACTCTTAGCTAAATGCAAATCGGATCTATCTAGGTGGTCTTCCCTTCCCTTATCCCTTGTTGGCCGTGTCAATCTTATTAAAATGGTAATTCTGCCGAAGTTCTTATATCTCTTCCAGCATATCCCAATTTGCATCAATAAATCTTTTTTCACCAGTCTCGATAGTCAACTAAATGCGTTCATTTGGGATGACAAACCCGCCCGTCTTAAAAAATCAATTCTTCAGCTCCCCAAGTCGGAGGGCGGCTTGGCACTCCCGAACTTCCGTCACTACTACTGGGCCTCTAATATTAACCGACTCCTTTACTGGACTGGCCCCAAGACTCCTAACTCCAGCCCACCATGGGTTCACATGGAGATCTCCTCCTCCTCTAGCTCCTTACACTCTGTGATTTGCTCCCAACTTCCCGTAATGACGCACAAAATCTCAGTCAACCCAATTGTTACCAGTACTATTAAGATTTGGCTTCAATTCAGAAGGCAACATGGCTTACACAGAGCCTCAATCCAAGCTCCGATTTTAAATAATCACTCATTCTCTCCATCCTGCTCGGACCCCACCTTCCGAATGTGGGCTGCCAACGGGCTTGTCACAATCAGTAATCTTTACAAGGATGGGGTTTTCTCTGACTTTGCATCCTTGTCAGCCAAATATCACCTGCCAAACAGTCATCTTTTCCGCTTCTTCCAAATTAGGCATTTTGCTCAAAAGCAATTTCCCCATTTTCCCAACCACCCCCCTGAGTCAGGAATTGACCAGTTTCTCACCCTTGATTGTGACCAAAAAAGGCTGGTATCTACTATTTATGGAAAACTTGCCTCCTTTGACCTAGCCTCTACTACATCTATAAAAGAGTCCTGGGAGGGTGAGTTGGGGTTTAGACATACCTGACAGTAAGTGGAGGGACATTCTTCGTTTGGTGCAAACCTCATCTATCTGTGCTAGACATGGTCTAATGCAGTGTAAGGTGCTCCACAGGGCTCACTTTA
Source organism: Pseudochaenichthys georgianus (assembly GCF_902827115.2). NCBI lineage: Eukaryota > Metazoa > Chordata > Actinopteri > Perciformes > Channichthyidae > Pseudochaenichthys > Pseudochaenichthys georgianus. Next base: position 33,075,873 of record NC_047524.1, on the reverse strand, counting down.
CCAATGCTAAACTAGCCAAAATATTTCCTCTTAGAAGCGATGCCTGTAACAGATGCAAGCAATCTCCTGCCAATCACACACATATGTTTTGGTCATGCCCCAGCCTGAATGCCTTCTGGTCTAGTATTTTCAAAACCCTTGAGCAGGCCCTTAACACACCCATACCCCGTAACCCTCTAACTGCCTTGTTCGGCGTCCCCCCAACACAGAACATGCCCACCACGACTCAGCGGGTCATCGCCTTCACAACCCTGCTGGCCAGGCGTTCCATTCTTCTTAAGTGGAAGCACGTCTCCCCACCCACACATGACAGGTGGATACAGGAACTATTACAGTGTATTAATCTCGAAAAGATACGATTTTCACTACAAGGATCCCTGACACTCTTTCATAAGACCTGGACTCCCTTACTACTGCTAATCAATGACCTTACAATCAACCCTGATGCTGATGAGGTGTGAGTGAACCCGGTGGGGGGGGAGAGACCTTCACTTCCCCTTTTCCTTATCTCCCTAATACATTGACCATTACTTTTTTTGCCTTCTCTGTTTCCTCATGTAACTTGCAGTACCGTTATTTCCCTGTTATTTATTTTTACTGACTATTAACATGAAGAAGCATCTGTATTTGTATGTAATTTTCAGGTATTGGTCTTTGTATTTCATGTAATTTCTACCCCTCTTTTTTTTCTTTTTTTTTATGTTTTGTAACTTTTTGATTTATGTCTTGTTTATAATGTGATCATAGCCCATAGGGGTGAGGGTGGAGGGTGAGGGTGGAGGGAGGGTGGGGTGGGGTGAGGTAACTTTAATTTTCCTACAGACCGTCTTCTATACATGCGTACCTACTGTATTGCCATTGTGATGTCTGTCAAAAAGCCAATAAAAAGATTTATAAAAAAATATATATATATATATTAAGAGTACATACTTTCATAGGGGGAAAGTAGAAGGTCAATGATAGAAATATAGAATATAAAAAATCAAGAAGATACTATAAGTGATCTCTACAATAAAACAGTTTAGTGCAGGATGTACAAAGATATGAATAGGAGGAGGTGCAAAACAGAAAAACGAATTAACCTTTATTTAAACATTAAATGATACTTTAGATTTTCTTTTAAATAAGAAAAAAGCTTTGGGAGTATCTACAGATAAATATTAAGCCTGACAAAGTACTTAACGTCTAATATATTGCTTTCCTGCAATGTTAACTATGTTGAAGCACTTATTTTAACTGATATTATACATATGAATTATACTCTTATGTATGTAGATAGAATAAGAAATGTGCAGAATATGACAGTTTAATGGTGGAGGTACATATTGATAGATGTCTTGTAATGCACTGTTGAGGAACCTGTAACCCAAGTTTTTCATTCATTGCATAACTACAACATAATTGTGTATATGATAATGTCAATAAACCTTAGAAAATCTTGAAATCTTGAAAGGGATGTGCAAAATAGCCATCATGCGGTCTTTAATTAACTATTAGTAGAGAATAACGAGTAATGAATATACTTTATTACTCGTCTCCATTCATGTCAATTGCAGATACATGTTTAGTCTTCTCAAGCACCAAATATCAAATATCTCTCCTGATTGTTGGCACTTGAAAATCACCTTACCTGAATTTTACTCAGGTGTAACTAAAGTCTGATTTAAGGGTTGTTTATATTTCACATAATTAATCAGAATCTGCAAAGTAACTAAAATAAATGCAGTGGAGTAAAAATACCAGGTTAACCTCTGAATTGTCTGGAGTAGAATTACGAAGTAACAACGAGCTGTCATGTGGGTATATATTAATGCTATATATTAATGCTGCGCATTATGGACACAAGCAATATTCACCCATTTATTAATTATATGTTTTACATTTGATAACACCAATGTGTTTAAAACTGACAACTTCTAATTGTGGGAAAAACGAAAACGTTCAGTAGAGACGTCCCATAGAACATTTTGCGAAACACAATAGCCAGCATGTGTAGTTCTGGGGGGGCATTCTATTCCAGTTTTGGATAGTCTGGCGTTGTTTCGTTCCATTTCAAACAGCTGTTTGACGCTCGGCGTAACCTTGGTGCACTGCCACTCCAACATCCAATCCTAGAGCTTGAAGATTAATCACGGGGACAGTAGTCCTAAACGATAGCTGGGGATTGTAGTGTAGTGTCTTCGGCCATCCTAAACTCAGAAATGTTTTTCGGATTTCATATCCCATTAACACCATGCATTGCGGCTAAAACATCCAATCAGCGAGCTTAAACCATAGCTGAGGATCTTGGGTAATCAGTTCAGTGGCAGTGTATCGCAATGATGCTCGAAATGTCCCTTATAGGCCAACGTCTGTTTCCGGTTATTTTTATTTTTGAAATTCAGTTCCTGACGGACTCCAAAAAAGCCCGAGATTATGGAATTAAACCAATAAATAAAAGCAAGGATAATTGTGTGTTATTGGTGAGTAAATAACAGTGTGTTATTTTGAAAAGAATAACAAATTAGAAGGAAAAAAAGATTTAAAAAATACAGATTTCTTTTCCTCACAGACGACAAAAGCACAAAGACATTGATCCTACGCTGTCATTGGAGGCAGTCGCAATTTCTACAGGCTCGCACTACCTGTTAGCATCTAGCATCTGTTAGCATCTAGCTCTCCTGCTTACAAACTTTTAGCCATCCCTGCTTATACAAGTAGTAGTTTTAGTTGTCTGCGATCTGCCGAGGCCTACTCCCACCTGTCGAGTACGGCTGTACTGAGGTGTTTTTCCTCCGGAGACGGAGCGAAGAGACGGCGCGGCTCCACCTGTTGCTGCATGCGATCTGCGATTTACGGTGGCCTGCTCGTCGCGAAGAGACGGAGCGGCTCCACCTGTTGCTGCCTGGGATCTGCGATCTGCGATCTACGGAGGCCTGCTCCCACCTGTAGAATTCGGCTGTACTGGAGAGGTTTTTACCCCGGAGTCGTCGCGGAGAGACGGAGTGGATCCACGCTTCGGGCTTGGCCTGCTTCCACCGGGCGTGTGCTGCTGTACGGAGGAGGATGTTACCACCGCTGGGGCCTGCTTTCCACCTGTCCTGGTTCTGCTGTTGCAGAGGCCTGCTTTCACCCCGGGGATACCACGGAGGGACCGGAGCGCTTCCACGCTGCTGTTTTCGCCTGTCCTTTGCTGCTGTGCTGATTTTTCTCCAGGAACATGACAATGTTAGATGACAATGTATGTGTGTCGTTTAAGAGGAAAAGATGCCTGGTTTTGTTGTTGTTATTACTGTCAGGAAATGTACAACCTAACCCTGGTCCGCCCAGTAGTAGTAGTCAGATCGCTATTCCTGCTGATTTTATAGCTAGGTCTGGGTTGGGTTTCATCCACTTGAATGTGCGCAGTCTGTTAGGTAAACTAGATTTTGTCCGTATCTGGGCGAGCTCAACTGACGCTGACGTCATTGTTTTATCAGAAACATGGCTAAATAAATCTATGGTTTTAATGTGTATCGTACCGACCGGCCTAATAAAGGTGGTGGCGTTGCCATTTATGTTAAGAATAAGTTCAGTGTAACCACATTAGTTTCCAAATCTATCAGTAAGAAATTCAAGTTTTTAGCCTTAAATATAGAAGTGGCAAAGGGTCATCAGGTCATGGTGGTGGGCTGTTACAGACCCCCCTCAGCTGGCAAGGACTCCTTGTCTTCGCTAGCAAATCTTTTATCGCAGCTAGACTACAGGGAAATAGTGCTACTTGGAGATTTTAACTGGGACTGGTTAACTGCAGTGTCAGAGGATTTTAAAAACCTTTGTATCTCTTTAAATGTTACTCAGATTGTGGACAGTCCTACTCGCCCTAACATTAAGTCCCCTAATAAATCCTCCCTAATTGATCTCATTTTAACTAATGTTCCCCATAAATATTCATCTGTGGGAGTTTTTGCAAATGATCTGAGTGATCACTGTGTTGTTGCCACAATTAGGGACACTAAGGTCCAAAAGGTTAAACCTCGCATTATCATTAAGAGAGACAAAAAACATTTTGTGGAGCAGGGTTTTGTGCATGATCAGTTTGATTTTGATTGGGGTAAAATCGATCTGTGTGCTGATGTTGAAACCGCATGGTCCTATTTTTATCTTGGTTTTATGGAGATCATTGATAGACATGCACCCCTGCGTACATTTAGAGTAAAGGGACGAGACAATCCTTGGTTTTCTGCTAATCTGTCCAGTGTCCTTCATGAGAGAAACAAGGCCTTGGCAAAGGCTAGGCAATCAGGCTCAGAGGTAGAATGGCTGCGTTTTAGGCAGCTAAGGAATAGCTTCACATCGCAAATCAAAAGTGCTAAATCAAAGTACTATCTGTCAGTAACCACAAAGAATCTAAATAATCCTGACATTTTTTGGAAAGCCATTAAATCGTTATCCACCGGTGACATCCGTAATGAGCTACCTCCGTGCATTACCACAGCATCTAGCATTTTGTGTCCTGTGGTTCTCTATTTGATTGTGTTACTAACTCTGCTTCTGTGAACACTACAGTATGTGACTCTGAAAAACGTGTGTTGGAAAACCCTTTTAGTTTTACCCCTTTTACTGTTGATGTTGTTCGTGAAGCTTTAACCAAGCTAGATCCTAAGACACCGGCTGGCCCGGACAACGTAGAACCTTTCTTTTTAAAGATAGCTGCAGATTTTATTGCTCCACCTCTCACTACTCTTTTTAACCTCTCCCTCAGCACTAACACAATTCCAAAATTGTGGAAGTCAGCGTATGTCCTGCCTTTGCTAAAAGGAGGGGAGGCCACCATATTAAATAACTATAGGCCAATCTCTAAGTTGTCAGTTCTGGCTAAGGTTCTTGAACGCTTAGTGAGTGAACAGGAAAAGGTGTTTTTATGTACAAATGACATCCTGTCTAAACATCAGTCAGGCTTCAGAAAACAACACAGCACCATCACTGCCACAATGAAAGTGGTGAATGATGTGGCGAGTATTTTAGATAATAAGCAGAGTTGTGCAGCTCTATTTATTGACCTTTCAAAAGCGTTTGACACCGTCGATCATCACATTTTAAAGTAGAGGCGAGCCAGTATAGGCATGTCCAGCCATGCAGTGGGGTGGTTTGTAAACTACCTCTCTGAAAGGTCCCAATGTGTTCATTTTGATGGGCTGTCTTCTGAGTGGTTAAACATTGCAAATGGTGTTCCTCAAGGTTCTGTTTTAGGTCCACTTTTATTCTACATCTGCATCAACAGTTTAGGTGAAAATGTGGATGAAGCTACTTTACATTTTTATGCGGACGATACCGTGATGTACTGTGCAGGTCCCTCCATTAAGGAGGCTGGTGTTAAATTACAGGCTGTTTTTAACATTATTCAGACTCAGCTCTCTGAACTAAAGCTTCTTTTAAATGTTGAGAAAACCAAGGTAATGCTCTTTTCTAAAGCTAAAAAGACACCAGAGCCTGTTTTTAGAATAAAACTTGAAGTGGTTACCTGTTACAAATACCTTGGTATCTGGCTTGATGATTGTCTCACTTTTAAACTTCATGTCAATAACCTGCTTAAAAAGCTGAGGGTTAGGCTAGGTTTCTTCTACAGGAACAAGTCCTGTTTCTCGCTTGAGGCCAGGAAAAGGCTAGTCACTGTGACCTTTTTACCTGTGCTGGACTCTGGGGATCTGGTCTATATGAATGCACCTGCCAATTGCCTGGTCAAGTTAGATGCTGCGTATCACAGTGCACTAATATTTGTGACAAACTGTAAAGCATTAACCCATCACTGTACCCTGTATGCAAGGGCTGGTTTGCTTTCACTAACTGTACGGAGGCTCAGTCACTCGTACATTTTTATATACAAATCCATGTTAGGGAAACTTCCATCTTATATCTGCTCCCTGATCTCACGGAAAATTGTAAGTGGCTACTGCCTGAGATCGCATGCTGTGGTTTTATTAAATGTGCCAACTGCTAGGACTGTCTTAGGGAAGACAGCTTTTAGATGTGCAGCTCCTCTGTCTTGGAATAGTCTGCAAATTAAATGGAAACTGAACAATCTGGTGCCACTAAATGTTTTTAAAGCTCGGTTGGATGCTACTCAATCGGAAGCTATTGGTACCTGTTTATGTGGATAATTATGTAAATGATGCTGTATGATGTCCTTTTGTTGTTCTGTTTATGTTTTTACGTTTCATGTGGAAGTACTTGAGCAGGTCTCCCTTGAAAAAGAGATCAATGATCTCAATGGGATTTATCTGTGTAAATAAAGGTTTGAAATGAAATGAAAAGAAGTCCGACATTATACGATTTAAAATAAAAACAATAATCGTGGCTTGATATTGAGTAAGAACATGTTTTTATGAACCCCACAGCTTCTGGTCTTCCAAGACAATACGTGCTGCAGGCACGAAACATACTACCAATAGAAATACATTGCTTTTGAAATCATTCTGTGTGACACGAAAACAAGGGGAAAATCGTGTTGGTGAACACGAATCAATAGATTAAATGTCGTGACTATAACACGAAATGCCGTGAGACTGGGTTGATTATACACACTGCTCTGCTTTCTGCACGGACCTCACAGCTGTTCTCAGTGTAAACATCGCGTCGCGATGAAAGCAGTTACTAAAATAATATCCAGGAGATGCATGCAAATCTGTCATTGGCTGAGATAAGTCCGGCCGTGTGTCACGCCTCCACCGTTCCCGGAAATGCATCCGCGGAGGAGCCGTGGAGGAACCATCAGTGTCTCCTCGGTTAGAGCTCCTCCAGAGAGCCTCCTCGATGCTCAATGCTCGGTCCTCGATGTGCATTTAGAGAAATTAGATGTCCTTCAACATGGCGCGCTGAAATTAATTTCCGGGTCACTACCGGAGGCCCGAGGAGTCGAGGGTTGCGGTCGAGCTCTTAACGTCTAACCCTTTCGTCTATTCCTTGATCTCTGAGTGAAACGTCACGGGGTTAAGGGATAGTGGATAGGAGAATTCAAAAGGACTTAGGAGAAGAGACTGCGGTACTTTAGAGAATCCGACTGCACTTTCACTATCCGACGTGTTTATGATGCGCCAATGGACTAGGGGTGCAACAACTAATCGACTTAATCGATGACCAAATTAGTTGCCAACTAATTCAGTCGTCGATTCGTTGGTGACGTCATCACGTGTGTTTTACGCGCCGTTAAGCTCCAACATTATCGGCCTTTTTATCAGAACTGGAGACATTTAAAAAATATATGTCATATGTGTTATTGCTACATAAACATTATCTCGCAGTCTTAGTGTCGCCAACTCGTTTCTATCATGCAAAAAGACAAAACAAATGCGTCTGTGTATTTTCGATCTTTCCAGTCGAGACGAGATCTCTCTCCCCCGTCTGTGTGCGAGGGGGCGGGGCAGTTTACACACACTCGGCTGCTACATGCATGCAACACACGGCGGGGATGGCGGAGAGAAGCACTCCAAGGTGTGGTTAAATGTTACCCGTCTCTAGGTGGACAATGCTCGTTGCCAATTATGCAATAAGAGTTTAGCATGTAAGGGCGGTAACACGAGCAATTTGTCTAAACATTTAGCAAAAGTGCTCCACATTCAGATGGAGGAATGCACCGGGTTCGACTGTCTTTCTAGCAGCTCTGTAGCCCCATCCACGAGTAACGTTTCCACGTCAGGTGTTATGTATGCTAGCAGCAACACACAGAGTTAACTCAATTATACAAACATGGGTTAATGATTAGAGGCAACTGAGTTATTTATTTTGTTAAAGTTTCAGATATTCTGTTTACAATTATGTTATCACATTATACGATTTGGTAAAACATTGTTGTTTCTTTTGTTTTCTTTTGACATATTATTTATTTAATTTAAATATTATTTATTTAATTTAAATAAAAAGCTATGTTTTTTGTTCACAATTTGTTTAGTTAATTTAATAATATATGTATTTTTGAATCAAGTATTCATCTTTATTGTCTTCATTGTTAGTTTCCACATGCCTAAAACAACCTCAAGCTAAATCTAAAAGTTGATGGCTAAATAAGAGCGTTTGAGAAATTGTGCAAGGCATACAGTAATAGTCCGAATAGTCGATTAATCGTTTCATTAATCGATAGATTCATCGATTATCAAATTAGTAGTTTGTTGCAGCCCTACAGGAAGGTGCGCTGCTCGGCTGCGCACCGCGTCTCAGTATGCTCCGTCCGTCTTGTGTTTTGCCCTTTTTTTTTGTTTCTTTTGGGCTAATTATTGTCTAAATGTTTGTTTGTCTGTATGCAACATCATTTTTGAGAGACCATGCTTTTGATCCTGTGGATTATTTTTGCCTTCTGCGGACCTTGTCTGGCCATACAACTTGTTAAAACACACCTGAGCCACAACACGAACAGGTATGGCGAGGAGCCCCGGCCTATACGCTGCTACAGCCGCGAGGCTATGCTGGAGCTACAATGCAATCGGCCTGCTACGAACACACCAAGCCACCCGTGTTCTTCGTTACTGGATGACATCCCGCGGGAGCTTCTTAGAAACATCAGGAAAAGAGACGAGGAAGGAGGGGAGGCGTTCGGAATCGCCTACGGCGGAAATTCAGCCGACCACCACTTCCATCCATCATTCTGACAAATCTGCGCTTATTGAGCAACAAAGTGGACACACTAAGGATATACACAAGGTACTGTCATGAATTTCGTGAGGCCTCTTTACTATGTTTCACGGAAAGTTGGCTACAATCTACGATGCCTGAATCTCTCTTTGAAGTACCTGGATTCACCCTTGTTCGAGCAGACAGGGATGCGAACTCGGGGAAAACCAGAGGAGGCGGTATTTGTGTGTATATTAATGATCTGTGGTGCCGATCATACTCAGTAAAATGTAAAACCTGTGATCCCAACGTAGAAATTCTCGGTATGACGTTAAGACCCTTTTATCTGCCTAGAGAATTCGGGTGTATTTTACTGTTTGTTGTTTACGTGCCTCCTAGCGGCAGAGCGTCACTGGCGGCAGGCTCCATCGCTGACTGTGTCCATAAGCTGCAACTCAGCCACCCCGATGCACCAGCAATAGTGCTCGGGGACATGAACCAATGTCGCCTGGAGACTGTGTTACCTGGGTTCGAACAGTATGTTAAGGATCACACCAGAAAAGACAATATCCTGAACAAATGCTTTGTTAATGTTAAAGGAGCCTATGTGACAAAATGTAGATCACCAATACTGAACTCTGATCATAATGTCGTGAATATGATACCAGTGTATAACACCAAACTGAAGAGAAGTAAACCGGAAAAGAAAGTAATAAGGACATGGACAAATGAAAGTAGGGAACAGTTGAAAGCCTGTTTTGATCTGACAGATTGGGAAATTTTTCAGGAAGGTTCACTAGATGAAATAACTACTGTTACCAATGACTATATCAACTTCTGTGTAGAACTAGTTGTTCCCACTAAAGAAATACAAATATATCCAAATAATAAATCTTATGTGACCAAGGACATTAAAACTGTTATAAATACCAGGAAAATAGCTTTCAAAAACAAAGACTATGGAGCACTTAAACAGACAGAGCAAGAACTGAAAGTCAAATTGATGGAATCAAAACTGGCACACAGAGAGCTTTTGGAAAATGCTTTTAAAGCCAAAAAGGTATGGGACATGAAAACCATGACAGGAATGTCACCCTCAGCTAAACCCATTGTGACAGAAAATGAATTTTGTTTTGCTAACGAACTAAACACGTTCTTTACCCGTTTCGAGTCACTGGATAATTCTGCAAAGTGCACTGAAATGCTCGAAACCATAATACCTACTTCCTCTGACACAATTACCATCAGTGTCGAAGAGGTCAGAAAAACATTTCAGTGCACTAACACCAAGAAAGCGGCTGGGCCAGATGGGTGCAGCGGTTTTCTGCTGAAAAACGTTGCTACTGAGCTGGCTCCTGTGTGGCAACCCATCTTTCAGGCTTCCATTGACACGCACACCATCCCTCTGTCATGGAAAACTTCCCACATCGAACCGCTGCCCAAAATTCCATGCCCAAAAGAACATAAGGACTACAGACCAATAGCCCTCACATCAGTGATTATGAAATCACTAGAAAGAATTCTGCTCCGATTCCTTATCAGTACAACACAAGACAAACTTGATCCATACCAATTTGCCTATAAACAAGGGTGTGGTACGGAAGATGCTGTGGCCACTTTGGTTCACATCATCACTAAACATTTAGACAAACGTAATACTTATGCAAGAGCCCTCTTCCTAGACTTCTCATCAGCATTCAACACAATACAAGCAGACATCTTGGTGTCAACAATGGCCAAAATGGAAGTAAATCCATAGCCTACCTGATTTACTGGTATGCTGCTTTCCTCACCAGTAGAGAGCAACTTGTGAAGGTTAACAAAACCCTGTCATCTGCCATCACAACCAATGTAGGTGCCCCCCCCCCCAGGGCTGCGTGAGTTCAGCTGTGCTCTTTACTCTCTACACTGATGATTGTCGTACCAACACACCAAATCAATTCATCATTAAGTACTCTGATGATACTGCAATAATATCTCTGCTCAGTAACACAGACGACCCTGAGCTGCACCAACAGGCTGTAAATCAGGTGGTCGAGTGGACTGATAACAATGCTCTTGAGATCAACACCAAGAAAACTGAGGAAATCATTTTTGGCTCACCATCTGACTCCCATAAAGTCCCCATTGTCATCCATACAGATGAGAACAAGCAGGGAGTTTCATACAAATACCTGGGTGTAATTATTGACCATCTGCTGTCATGGAAGGATCACATTGATTATCTGAGCAAAAGGACAAAACAAAGAATTTATTTTCTCCGCCGTCTTAGGTCTTTTGGCGCGAGCAGAGAAATTCTTCTGTTGTTCTTTACATCTGTGATCATGTCCATTCTACAGTACTGCAATACTACCTGTTACAAATGTCTGTCGGCAGCGTTAAAATCAAAACTGCTCCACCTGTTAAAGATCTGCTCAAAGATTGTTGGTCAACCCGTCAGAGACTCTATGACTCAGACTATCATAACAACCTAGTGAGGCTGTCCAACAACATCATCTCCGACCCAAACCATGTTCTGAACAGTGAATATGAACTGCTACCATCTAATCGGAGATACAGGGTCCCACGATTCAATAAAGTCAGACTGAAGCACTCCTTTGTGCATCAGTCAGTCCTCACAGTAAATACAGAGCTAAATCCCAGACCAAATGCACGCTGAAGGCTCTTTGAGCATGTTTTTCTCTCACTGATTGTGCTGTTATGTTAAATGTTTGTGTTTCATGTATTTGTGTATGCATATTTGTCTGTTGATGTTGGACATGGAGCTGCTGTGACGCAAGTCAAATTTCAGACTTGATCTGACAATAAAGTAATATCGTATCGTATCGTATCGTACGTCATGAAGGTGCGTCTGCTGCTGTGGGGAAACTATGGAAACTATAGGTTACTTACGTAACCCCAGTCCTCAGAGTAACATGAAGTGAGATGTCTCACTATGGGATGCGCCTCATCGCGGAGCAAACAGAAGCATCAATCTCAATACGCCAATCCTGATTGGCTGGTGATCTTGACATCAGCGTCAGGGGAAATCACCCCCTATAAGTATAGCTTGCGCCACAACGCATGCGTCATTCAAAATAAGCACCTCTTCTCGCTTCACCATAGCAAGGAGGGCCGTCTGGTGAGACATCTCACTTCATGTTACTCTGAGACCTGGGGTTACGTAAGTAACCTATACCCCTGCGAGATGGAGTTCATGACTTTATGAGCTGTTCATGAGCACATGAAACATTCATGAACAACTCATTATATGTTCACTTGTCATGTTCATGAACCAAAATTCTTAAAATGCTCATGAACCATTTTAAAGAGCAGTTCATGAAATGTTTATGAACATTGTTCATTCATATAAAGTTCCTGTTTTGCTAATGACAGACTTGTATGAGCAATTTATTAACTTTTCATGATCCAGCCAATCACAAAATTATAATTAAAACCCCAAAAAGTGTGCATGAGCATTTCATGAACTTTTCATGACTATGAGCATTTCATGAACTTTTCATGACTATTAGCATTTCATGAATTGTGGATGATTGTGGCAAGTTCAGAATATTTTGGAATATTCATGAGCATTTTATGAACTTTTGATGATCAGTGTGATGTTTTTAAAGACCTCTTGAATATTCATGTACTATTTGAACATTTCTTTATTTTTTAAAACTTTTAATCTTAAAACAAAACAATAGTGAATTTGAAACTGAACATTATCTGTATTTATTTTGGTGACATTCATATCATTCTATGGTTTATCTGTACTGTTTGAGAAGCAGTACGAGTAAGTAGCGCCAAGGTGGAACCTTTGGCAGGTGAGCGGTGACATCTGGGTTATTTTAGGGGGGACACTTCCGCCCCCTCCTCAGAAGCAATCCAGACGATCAACCGGATCCTGTGTATAATTATTGCTGCTGCACTTTTCTGTTTTCTACAGGTCAGTACATAATGAAAATGATCGATGTTAACTTGTGTGAATTAGATATGATGTTGGAGATGTTTAGGAGAGTGTGTCAGAAAGTTTTGAGCATGTTTGACATAGTAACGGTATTTTAAAAATACTAAACTGTCGGCAACAATGGATGCCATTTTCACGGGCTTCAGCCGCGCCTGTTGCTGTGGTACCCAAGCTTTTGGGACCCGGGCCGTAACACATTTTTTTGTGCAGCTGAGTATCAAGAACTGTGCTTCAAATAGTGATAGGATTAATTGTAGTGCTCCACCTGTATACATGTATGTTTGTATGTTAATTTGAGTAAAGTTCCATTGTGATTGACATAATTGTTGTTTTCTATGGTTGCCAATTGACCCACAGTCAATGGTTCATGAACAGTTCATGTACATGAACAGTTCATGAACAGTTCATGAATATTCATTGACTGGGTATGAACTGTTCATGAAGTTGTTATGAACAGTTCTTGATATGTTCTTGGTTGAAAACTGAATATCCCTACACACTCACTGAAAACTCCATTTCATGAATTGTTCATGAACCTGCCTAAAACCATAGTCCATGTATTGTTCATGAACCATTCCAGCACAGGAGTTTCATGAGTAGTTCATGAACTGCCCTAGTGCCATTTAATGTTCATGACAATTTCATGAACAGTTCATCAACTTTGTTATGAGCTGTTTATGAGCTGTTCATGAATATGGTTCACTGATATTCCATAAACTTTTCATGGCAAGTTCATGAACAGTTCACTATCATCTCACTGGGGTAGTTCTCATTCATAACACTCCGTTCGATGTCTCACTATGGGATATTGTAGCTCCCGTATTGCCAGACGAGCTTATCTCGAAAATCACCAAACCGACCAGAACTTTAACAGGTAGGGCTCCTACTCAACCAGGTGCCCAGCACTGCTTGAGTCAAAACTGGGAGTAGAACGTCCAGACTGTTAAAAGGCGGACAAAAGTGAGCGGCGAGGACCAGCTCGCCGCTTGCACCAATGTCTTGGATGGGACCAGATGGGACAGAGCCCAGGATGCAGCCAGACCCTGAGTCCAGAGAGCTCGCGAACCCGAGGGTGCCTGCGAGCTCTGACTTGTACGGGCCCCAAAGCAATTGCCTCCACAATCCAGTGGGAGAGCCGTTGCTTAGTAACAGGCTTGCCTTTGTGAGGGTTAGCCCAGGACACGAAGAGTTGGTCATTAAGACGAAGCTCCTTTGATCTGTCTATATATGTGTGTAAAGCCCGGACCACCCTTGGTGTAAAGGCAGGGTTGGGTTTCAACAACATTCTCGTTTGCCCTGGGGCGAACTGAGTGCATGAAGGATGTACAGACAGGGCATGAATATCACTGACCCGCTTGGCGGATGCCAGGGCCAGTAACAGCACTGTCTTGAGTGACAGATGTTTCATGTCAGCTCCTTCCAGGGGTTCAAATGGGGTCATTTTGAGCCCATTTAAAACCACTGCCAGGTCCCATAAGGGCACCAGCGACCTGGAGACAGGGAGGAGCCTGCAAGCCCCTTTCATAAAACGGCAAACCAAAGGCTAGCCGTCTTACCCTCAAAGCCCACATGGCATGCAGCAATAGCAGCCAGGTACACCTTGATCGTGGAGAAAGCTCTGTGTTTATCGATCAAGTCCTGCAGAAATGATAAAATCACCCCGACAGGACATTGAAAAGAGATGTGTCCTTCTTGAAGGCACCACTCCTCAAACACCCTCCACTTACAGTCGTAAAGAGACCTGGTGGAGGAAGCTCTCGCACTCTGAATAGTGTTTATCACCTTCTGAGGGAGTCCCACTGTATTCAGATTGTACCACTCACGGGTCAGGCCCATAGTGCCCCGCGCTCTGGGCGTGGGTGAAGGATCGCCCCCCCCCCCGCCTGAGACATGTCTCTGCGTAGCGGGAGCTGCCATGGCTGCCCGCACAGCAGCTGATATATCTCCGCTAGCCCGTACATTGCGGGCTAGGGCGGAACCATCAGGATAAGTGTGTGGCGTTGCTCCTTCACTCTGGCCAGAGTTGGGGGTAACAGAGTCAGGGGTGGGAACGCGTACAGAGGACCCGGAGGTCAATCGTGTACGAGTGCGTCCCCGCCTAACAGTGCGTTTAAATCGTGCATTAAAGAGAACAGCTGTCATTGAGCATTTTTTCTTTATGCGAACAGATTTAACGCGGCTCCGCCGTAACGCACCCACAGCGGACTCACGATCCTTAGATGTGTAGTCCAGTCTGCATAGAGTGGTGCACCTCTGGACAGTAGTTCTGTCCCGAGGTGCATCACTCCCGGTACCTGTGTCGCTCTCAGAGAGAGGAGACGTCTGCCGCTCCAAGGGATCAGTTTGTGTGCCAGTGTGTGTGACTGGAGACAACGCAACCTCCCTTGGCGGTTCATACATGATATCGTGTTGTCTGTCCTCACGAGAACATGGTGTCCTCTGAGAGAAGTCAGGAAGCGTTTTAGGGTGGGGACCACCGCTAAAAGCTCCAGGTGATTTACGTGCGCCCGCTGGAGGTCTCTGCTCTAGAGACCTCTCACCAGGCGACCTTCGTAAATACCCTATCAGCCTGTCTGACATGCGTCCGTGGTGACCACCTTCCGTGAAAGGACAGCACCCGTAGGCGCGTCCCGTACTAGAAAAGTCGGGTGTAGTGCCACTACGCATTACATAATAACCAATACTCTCCGCACGCCGTGGCGCGCGGGGTTTAGTTTTATTATGAGACCCATGTTGAGCGGGTGCTTTACGAGGACATTTGTCTGCGTAATCTGACTCTGCTCGGCGGGCATTATAGATAAAACCCTTCTTTCTAGGAGAGAGAGAGAGAGAGAGGTTCTCTCTCTCCCCAGAATATGGCTTGTGAAAACAGATAATGGGTAACTGTTTTGAGAAGCCCAGGCAGATGTCGTGAGTATCTCCTGCTGTATGCTCCTTAGAGCCAGCTGAGATGTCACGCTTACGGCTCCAGCCGGCACTGCGCATGCGCGTGACGGTGGTGCCTTCACAGCCCCAGCCGGCACTGCGCATGCGCGTGACGGTGGTGCCTACAGCTCCAGCCGGCACTGCGCATGCGTGTGACGGTGGTGCCTTCACAGCCCCAGCCGGCACTGCGCATGTGCGTGACGGTGGTGCCTTTACAGCTCCAGCCGGCACTGCGCGTGGCGGTGGTGCCTTCACAGACCCGTCAGTAATCCGCCTTTTGAGAGATGCCGGAGCTCCTCTCAGAAGGGGAATAATTGACGGGCTGTTTATTGGCTTCATTGATTTTCTTTTCATTTTTTTTGAGCTGCGCCCTCGGCCTGAAGCCTGGATGCGTCAGCGGCAAATGTTTTATGACAGAGGAATCAATCAATGTGTGACATGTGTTTGTGCGAACTTGAGGATAGTGTTTAGGCATCCCTCGAGGCGGCGGGAACACATTCACGGAGGGGAGAAGGAGGGGCTCTCATGCCGCTCGCTTCTTCTTCCTCGACTGCTGGCCGAAATTCTGGGTTGGCTGAGCCAGAGCTGCAGCCGGAACCGGAGATTTTCTCGGCCAACTTGCCCTTGTCTCCAGCCTGGGCTGGGGACTCGGGGTGGGCTGCGACCTCTGCTTGTCCGGTGCTTTAAACCGAGCAGAGTTCGAGACAGCTTGGGTGAAGGACTGCTGCTGCGAAGGCAGCGGCTGGACCCTTCTAGGCAAATGTCCGTGACCGCTACCATCTCGTCCAGAGTGGCTGCTCCCGGGCTACCCGACAGGTCCTCGCAGAGCTCCGCTTGGTAGGCGGTTAGCAGCGAGGACACGTTCAGGGCCCTGGCGGACAGCGCTGCCGCTTTGTAGGACTTTTCAGTCATTGTAGACTGAAAGCGGTCCGACTTTGCTGGCAGCGTGGGGTTCCTGCTTGGTGACGGGCCCACCTTCTACCAAAGGTGGGCCGCTAACAGCGGTTCCATGGGCGGTATGCGGAGCAGGCCGAGCCTCTCCATTCCGTCCCAGTCTAGGGAGGAGGCATCCTGGATTGGGACCTTGTTGCTGAAGGGCCGGTCTCTCCACGAGACCGACACTTCCTCCAACATTTCCGGGAAGACCGGGAGGAGTTGCCTCTTTTTGCCCGCTGCTTGGGGAAGGTGTTTCCCCTCGTAGCGGGACCTGGAGGTCTCCTTGGCCATTTCAGGTCACGGAACGTTGAGTCTGACCGCAGCGCGTTTGCACACGGCCTGCAGGTCCATGCTCAGACCGGGCGAAGCTGGTGTGCTATTGCCCGGGAGAGCAGCCCTCGCTCCAGGCTTTGCAGCCTGGGCCGATGACATGAAGGTGTCCTCTTCTTGTTCATCCGACTCGGACAGGAGGAACGCCAGGGCGTCCTCCTCTTCGTCCTCCTCTTCGTCCAGCTCGAGGACATCCTCCGCGGGTGAGACCATGGTGAGGTCTAACCGGGAGCCCCAGCTTGGTAAAGCGCGGGAATCCGTTCCCGCGTGTCTTGTCGTCACCGGGTCCCGGCCTGCCAGGGCGCGGGATTCCGGTTCTGTGGCCATAGCGGATAATGAGCCCCAGACCGACACGGAGAGGGGTTCACTCTCTTGACTGCCGGTCGGCGGGTCCATGGACATGGGGGGGTCCTTAGCTTGTCTTGCTAACCGTCGGCGGAGGCTCTTAACGGTGAAGCGGACACAATGTCCGCATGAGCCGGGGTTGTCGATAGCGCCTCGGGCGTGTTCCAGCCCGAGGCAGGACGAACAGACCTGGTGTGTGTCTGTGCCCAAGATCTTCAACCCGCAGAGTCGAGCCACCGAGTCCCTGACTCCTCTGGTGTGAGGGAGAGGGGCGTCCATCCTGGTCGCCTCGTGGCGTGGAGAGGGCACGCTCTCGACAGGTGGGACGGGAGAAAAAGGTATTACCACCTTGTCCTTAATCCGGAGAAAAAGGACGGTGTGGGTCTTTTATTCCCGGAGAATACTGACTGGTGTGGCAGTATGCTCCTTTTTAATCCTTTTCCCCTCCGTGGAGAAGAGAAAAGAAAAACTTCCTCGCTACCGTGGTGTCGGTAGAGAGGCAGTGAGCTAGCAACAGGTGTGCTGCTAGCTTGAAAGATCGGACCTACCTTACTTTCTCGGGTAAGAGAAGGGCGAGGTCGTCCGTCCGACCGAAATGGGTATTTGGGTTCAGTCTGTGGACACTGAAGCTTGCCTGGCTACTGTAGAGATGTGCTCTGAAGCGAGAAGAGGTGTTTGAATGACGCATGCGTTGTGGCGCAAGCTACTTATAGGGGGTGATTTCCCCTGACGCTGACGTCAAGATCACCAGCCAATCAGGATTGGCGTAATGAGATTGATGCTTCTGTTTGCTCCGCGATGAGGCGCATCCCATAGTGAGACATCGGACGGAGTGTTATGAATGAGAACTACAGTTTTCTATACAGCGGACTACAACATGGATGTATAATAAGAAGGAGGGACTACTGTAAACTCATCTAGAGACTCTGCACTGTGCTCTGATGCTGTTGTGTTATGCTTTATGAATGTGGACAACAGAGAAACATATTCTTCATGACCAAAGTTGGAATTGAAATAAAAAAGGAAAGTGAAACGTATGCTTGTCACCCTCTCCCTCCGGTCCACATTAATACAAATGATCCCAATACGTATGATTGTATGAACTATGAAAATATCTTAAAATTAATACAAATGTATTTATTATAAACGTTAGTCCTTAACATCTATCACTGTGTATATCACCATTCAAACATCTTTTAAAAGTTGAACAAACCCCACACAGCTCAGTAAAGACAGTGAAATGCTGACTTTATTTGATCATTTCAGTAAAAACTAACATTCATATTTCTCTTTTTGATTATAATACTGATGAACGTTCAAAACAAAGAACTTTGGCAACTTACCATATACGTTTTAAAATGCTTAATAAGCACCGTAACTTTCATGATATAATTTCTCCGTCATAATCCGTTGTTTCCGTGAACAGCCGACTGTTGTGTGACGGCAAATGCTGCGGCTGCAAGGCATTGGGTCCTTATCACTTCGGTTAAATGGATTCCTTGCGTCCCTCACTTGCGTCGTTTCCCTACGACTAGTCCCTCCCACCAGGGAAGCATGGAGAGACGCAAGGAAACCACGAGAAGCAGGGAAATTAGTTTTAAGAGCAATAGAGAACCGCAGTGACGCGTCGTAAAACCCGGAAGTAAGTTAGCATTTTTAGCACTTCCAGTTCCTTCGTCATAAAGTAATGCATTTTCTCCATAGGGTTTTGGAAAATAGCTCGAAATAAGGTCTGTGGTTGACACAAATTTAAGAGATAAATCACATTTTGTTCTACGACATTAAATACATTAGCAGTGACCCCACTGGTGATTTTTGAAGAGTTTACGTGTCTGAAAAACGATGGTTGTTACCGAGTGGCTGAATAGGACTACAGAAATTAAAAACACAACTAATTTATATCTCAAGAACCGATGGACGAAATAAATATATTTTGTCATAGAGATACTGGCAGGGTGATTATAAACTGAGATTTAAAGGGTCGCTACCAATGAAAAATGTGGGCGTGTCCTATTCAGTTTTTTCTCGAAATCGAAGGGTTAAAAAATGTACCGAGCCATAAGTAGGGGGAAAAATGAGTTACGCCCTTTAAATTCGGAACACATGTCACAGCCCACAACCTTTTCCAGACTGTAGAAAAAATCGTACATTTGAGCAAATACGGCTCAGTAGCGCCCCCTATTGTGCGCTAGTCAAATATAATTTATTGGAACTACCCGAAACTTGGCACAGAGATTCCTCATGGAAATGCGGACATATTTCAAAATGGCTTCCATTATCCCCGCCCCCCATGAAGTCGGCCATTTTGAAATATGTCCATTTTAAGCGCATTTTCGCATACTTCTCCTAGGAAAATGATAGGAAACATTACAAACCAGGACAAGATCAGCCCATATCCAATGTGATGCTAAATTGCGAATGAATAGTCGACTGCTCAAACGGGGAGCTCGTAAGCTAACGGAACATGTACCAATTTTGACGATTTAAATGCCACAACATCGCTAAAATGACTTTCGGACGCAAAACTTGGAAGACACGTCACAACCCACGTCTTTTTCCAGACTGTACAAAAAAACGTAAATGTGTGTACACCAGCTCAGTAGCGCCCCCTATTGTGCGATAGTCACAGATAGTTTCTCCAAACTACCCCAATCTTGCCACAGACATTACTGATGGAATTGCGGACATATTTCAAAATAGCTTCCATTAGCCCCGCCCCCCAGAAAGTTTGCCATTTTGAAAAATCGGCGTTATTCATGCATTTTCAGCACATTTTCACAAACACCTCCTCGTGAAAAGATCGGAACAATTCCAGTCCAGGACAAGTTAAGCCCATATCCAATATCATGTTAAATTGCGAATAAAATAGTTGCTTGCTCAATCGGGGCGAACGTAACCTAAAAAAGAATGTACCATTTTTGACGATTTACATGTCTCAAATGACTCCAAACTACTCGCATATAGTTTTCCAGATATTCACGAAACGCTGTATACACATTGCTATTATGATGGCACACACATTTACCAGCAACAGCTCTGCTTATTAATTTCCCACATGAACCATAAACACCCAATACATATAAAAGTCCTAAACAATGTATGGTGAAATGTTTTCCATCTTTGTTTTTCTATCTACGACTACAAACAGTCTTTCCACTACAAGCAGAACAGTAACAAATCTTTCTATGCAATACAATAGAACACATAATTTAAACCAGCAGGATGTAAACAGAGGAGAACAGCCGGTCTGATTTAGTGTCATGTGATTATCCTGTAATAAACGGCTATATAAACAGTTCATTTATTGTCTCGATACATGTGTTGTGTAAGACATTTGAATCAATTTGATACGTCAATATTAAATCTAGCTTTATTGTGAAGGACAAACCGGATGTCACATTTCGGGAGAGACTTAATTCAGGTAGCTTGCCTTGGCTGTGTGTGTGCGCGGAGGTTTTGTCGTCAACAGACTCATTAAACTACCCACCTCTTGGTACATAGAAACCCTGCTCCACTTTGTCAAACGTGAGTAATATCAATTGGTGTGTTATACTGAAATGTGTTGACGTTGTATGCTTTTCATTGGAACACGCGGTGGGTGATGGCTAATGAAGCATGTCCATGCTACCTCACGCGGATAAAGATACCCGTATTACTTATCGAAACTGCACATACAATATATCCGATTAAAGCTGAGACTCCACAGATTATTTAAGTATAGTATCTAAGCGATCTGATCTCGCAACAGGGGAAGCAAACACAGACATCACAACACATACCTTTTACGGAGCTTTTACGGGAGAGTGTCTCACCGTAGCTGTCAATCTGATCAAAATACGTGTTCAATGGCATTAAAACGAGAAAAAACGCGGCTGAATCGGTTGATCCATAGGTTGATAATGTATATGTGGCTTTGAAGCAATTGTTTATAATCCATAATTCCATTTTAATGTAAAAATCGGAGCACAAAAGTTAGCTGCTAATGGTAGCTACCAGAGTGTATGCAGCTTTCCGGTTTTGGCTACGCGTCACTCTCACTCCTTATTTGGTAATGTGTGTGTGTGTTAGACTGCGCTGGACTGCTGCATAGCCAAGACTGGAAGCAGCAGCCACTCTGGTGGCTACCATTAGCAGCTAACTTTTGCTCTGCGATTTTTACATAAAAATGGAATTATGGATTATAAATGAAATAATTTTATTATACAGAGACGTTAAAAACCTATGGATTAACCGATTCAGCTGCGTTTTTTCTCGTTTTAATGCCATTGAACACGTCTTTTGATCAGATTGACAGCTACGGTGATACATGTCCCCTAGAAGCTACGTAAAGGTTGTGATGTCTGTGTTTGCTTCCCCTGTCAGAGTTCGGATCACTCAGTGATGATACTATATACCTAAATAATCTGTGGAACGTTAGCTTTACTCGGATACTTGTATGTGCAGCTACGAGAACTAGTAATAAGCGTACTTTTATCTTGAGTTCTCTGCCAAAGTGCGTCAGCATTTTTCGCTCAGGGGTCATTTAGATGCTTCTTATGAGACTTGTGTTTTGTTATGGTAAAAATGGTTTGTATCGTCATTTAGCTGAGCTTATTTCCGTTAATCTGGTATAACACATTAATAGGGTCTTACATATTAAGATCCCCTGAGACACAGTGTCGTGGGAAAAAAAAGTAAAGGACCCGCTGGGACTTTGGGACTTAACAGGTTAAAAAAAACGCAATATATACAGCAGGGGGGGGGTGAATCGCGATGTCAGTTTTTTTCAATATCGTGCAGCCCTATAAGCTGTGCAATAGGCATGTATCTGTTTAGTATGGGCAACGGCACCATGTAAGCTAAGTCTAGCGTGAATGCTACTGCATTTCCTCATTGAGTTTAAATGTGTCAAAGTCATCACATAAACATCTTACTAATCTTTACAATCTTTATATGTCACAAATACAACTCAATATCTGTCAGAAACCAAAGTCAAGCCAATGTACTTCAGTACTCCTGAAGTAGTTCAATGTTTCATACCCAAGCAGTCCTAACCTTCAACAGTTCCATTTCTGTAACTGACAAAGAACACTCACAGTAATTTCTTGGTATTGATGTGATTTGGTTGTGTGTTTGTGTACACAACGGAAGCAGGGACAGGAATACAAAGTGCCTTAATCCCTGCCGAGTCCCACATAACTGTTGTCAGTACCAGAGCGACTTGTTAGGAGTAATGTGTGACTACCGTACTTTTCGGACTATAAGCCGCGACTTTTTTCCCCATTTTTTTCGTACAGCTAACGGCCACTAGGGAACCTCCTAAATCTATGG
The DNA here is from genome assembly GCF_902827115.2 of Pseudochaenichthys georgianus. NCBI lineage: Eukaryota > Metazoa > Chordata > Actinopteri > Perciformes > Channichthyidae > Pseudochaenichthys > Pseudochaenichthys georgianus. The sequence continues at coordinate 33,053,516 of NC_047524.1, read as the reverse complement.
ATTTTACAGGTAAAATTAACCACCTTTAACACTATGGGCTCTATGACCGGTCCGCGCCCGCCGCCTTTAAGCGGCGGGCTCCAGCAGGAAAAGCTGGAGGCCGGAAAAGAGTGAGACAGGTAGCGCGCCAAAGTAAAAGTGGAATCGAGAGACAGAACGAGAGCAAGACAGACGGACAATTTAGCTGCTGCGGCTTATATGCAGGTGCGCTTTATAGTCCGAAAAGTACGGTATATATATGTTATGTCTTTATGTATGCGTACACAAGGAGAGGCACACCATTGCTTTCAACACTGTCAACTCCATCCACAACAAACACTAACCAACTCTGTGACATCTTGTACCTAACTAGGGATCGACCGATATGGCTTTTTCAAGGCCGATACCGATACCGATTATTAGTAATCAAGGAGACCGATATTTGGAACCGATATACATTTGCAGTAAAATCAGAAAATCTATAGTGTCAAAATGTAGAATAACACAAACTCCAACACAACTCAACACAACTTCTTTGAAATGCATTTAAGCATATATTATGTTTAATGAACTTTTAAACATCTTACAACTGGTTTCCTCTCTGAGCCCTTTTCTTTAGTGCAGCCATCTGCTATGAGTTAGAGAGAGACAAGAAGTGGGGCAGCAGGCTGACATGCTTAACTAACAATAATGCTTAATTTATTATATCAAACCAAAGCCTGTCTATCTAGCATAAAATCCCAATAAGCTGCTAGCAACTGCAAAACACTAGTGCTAGCTAATGTTTTGCAAACTATTAAAAGTGAGGCTATTACAGTAGACCTAACGTTAGACTAGTAGCCTCACTTCTAATATTTTGCTAAACATTTGCTAAATACATTAGCTAATGAGCTTCACATATCAACCTGAACAACTGCGAGGCTCCACTCGCAGCCCCCCCTCCGCACCACAGTTACTCCGCTGCGAGACGCTGCACGCACCCCAACTCTGACTGACTTCCCGCGTCCATGTGTAACTGGGAAGCGGATAGAATTGGATCAATAGATCGTGCTGTTTTTGCAACTTCAGCATAGGGGATTGGGATGTTTATTGAACTTTGGCTTTCAACTGATTTACCTTCGAAACACATGTATGGCTCTGCCGCTCAGCGCTGCTGCTTGCCTCTGTCTGTGTCTGCGTTCTTCGCACCTGCCTGTAATCTGAGAAGGTCCCGCCTCTATGGCTGGCTCCCACCCGGAAAATCTTCAGTGTTGATTGACACTTCAGTAATAGCCTATCAGATAGCGCTGTGGGCGGGACATTGCTCGTGTACAGAGAGTGGTGACTGCAGACAGTAAAACGGCCGCATCAGAGCCAAAGTGTTATCGGCAATTTTATAAAAAAAAGGCCGATACCGATAATCGGTCAAATGAGGAATATCGGCCCCGATAATCGGCCTGGCCGATAATCGGTCGACCCCTACACCTAACCCTACTGTCCATTACTTTACAGTCATTTCCAAAGGTTGTTCCACCGTCAGCAAAAATGTCTGACGTTATCAGCACCAATCCACATTCCCACATATTCTATACCTAATCTGCAAACACATCTGACTTCCCAGACAAAAACAATCATTCCGTTTCATTGCATACACTATTTCAAGCACAAATACATATTTTTTTCATTTCACATACAAACTGTCTTAATTTCTCTTCTCACCCACACCTTACCTAATCACCTACATGTCTTACTAGAAATGGAATGGAGACCTCTTTCATGCCGAGAACAAACACCACTGCCATGCTAACAGGATCTTTTAAATTACATAGCATGCTATTTACAATTATATCTGATGACTTTCATCCTGTAATACAGTACAATACATATGTTGAGACTACATTTTAAGTCATACGCTAATATTAACCAATACACAGCTTCAATGATTACTTTACTTACCTTAACCACATAACAGCTGTATTGAAGGTTTGCTTTTTGATCAATAAACACAACAACAAAAAGCAAACTCCACTGGTATGTGTCAGAGAATATTCTGCTTATTGTCTGTGCAAGGGAGCATTTTAGTCTTTCACATGGGTCTGCTGCAACTTAGAGCAGGGCATAGGTCAGTGACCACCAACTGGCGGCCCGCGGGCCACATCCGGCCCGCCAGACATTCTCATCCGGCCCGCACGACGGGGGTGACTGTGGCGTTGGCGGAGTGGTTACTGCGTTCGCCCTCCACCCATTTCTTTGTTTACAACGTCTCGTGAGTAAGGTGCAGTACCGGAGTCCAACAGAGAGGCAGCAGCTGCTGGACAGTAGACTGCGTACTGCGAAACCTTCCCTCCCCTGAAGAAGAAGTGATCCTTCGTTGTGAAGAGTCTGGTTAATGCGCTCTGCACCACAGCAGTAGCCCAGCTGCGACAGAGTCCAACAGAGAGGCTGGAGCTGCGGAAGAGTAGCCTAGAAGCAGGGTTGGGTTGTAACGGAATACATAACGGCGTTACGTAATCAGAATACAAAAATCAAGTAGGCTA